>NC_053391.1:342064482-342318629 GCF_905171765.1 Bufo bufo | reverse complement strand
TCAACCAAATCTGTACTGTTTTAGCTGGTCAAGTTATTTGTAGTGACCGTAAAAACACTTTTTATTTTCTGGATTGAAAAACTATTCGCAAATTTGCCATTCTCAAAATAACTAGTTTGTGGTATTTGAGGCCTACTTGAAATCTATCCCAAAAAAGGATATCTTACATTAAAGGTACTGATAGTGTCATTCAGAAAAACCTAAGACACACGCTAGCGTGCAGATAGAAGTCTGATTCTGTGATTAAACCTATACCTGTCACACAGCGCAAAAAAAAACAGGCCTCACATCTCTATTCAACCAAATCTGTACTGTTTTAGCTGGTCAAGTTATTTGTAGTGACCGTAAAAGCACTTTTTATTTTCTGGATTGAAAAACTATTCCCAAATTTGCCATTCTCAAAATAACTAGTTTCTGGTATTTGAGGCCTACTTGAAATCTATCCCAAAAAAGGATATCTTACATTAAAGGTACTGATAGTGTCATTCAGAAAAACCTAAGACACACGCTAGCGTGCAGATAGAAGTCTGATTCTGTGATTAAACCTATACCTGTCACACAGCGCAAAAAAAAACAGGCCTCACATCTCTATTCAACCAAATCTGTACTGTTTTAGCTGGTCAAGTTATTTGTAGTGACCGTAAAAGCACTTTTTATTTTCTGGATTGAAAAACTATTCCCAAATTTGCCATTCTCAAAATAACTAGTTTCTGGTATTTGAGGCCTACTTGAAATCTATCCCAAAAAGGATATCTTACATTGAAGGTACTGATAGTGTCATTCAGAAAAACCTAAGACACACGCTAGCGTGCAGATAGAAGTCTGATTCTGTGATTAAACCTATACCTGTCACACAGCGCAAAAAACAACAGGCCTCACATCTCTATTCAACCAAATCTGTACTGTTTTAGCTGGTCAAGTTATTTGTAGTGACCGTAAAAGCACACTTTTTGTTCTGGGTTGAAAAACTATTCCCAAATTTGCCATTCTCAAAATTGTGGTGAACGGGAACAATGAGGAAAACATCTAATAAGGGACGCGGACGTGGACATGGTCGTGGTGGTGTTAGTGGACCCTCTGGTGCTGGGAGAGGACGTGGCAGTTCTGCCACAGCCACACATCCTAGTGTACCAACTACCTCAGGTCCCAGTAGCCGCCAGAATTTACAGGGATATTTGGTGGGGCCCAATGCCGTTCTAAGGATGGTAAGGCCTGATCAGGTACAGGCATTAGTCAATTGGGTGGCCGACAGTGCATCCAGCACGTTCACATTATCTCCCACCCAGTCTTCTGCAGAAAGCGCACAGATGGCGCATGAAAACCAAGCCCATCAGTCTGTCACATCACCCCCATGCATATCAGGGAAACTGTCTGAGCCTCAATTTATGCAGCAGTCTCTTATGCTGTTTGAAGACTCTGATGCCAGGGTTTCCCAAGGGCATCCACCTAGCCCTTCACCAGGGGTGGAAGAGATAGAATGCACTAACGCACAACCACTTATGTTTCCTGATGATGAGGACATCGGAATACCACCTCAGCACGTCTCTGATGATGACGAAAAACACAGGTGCCAACTGCTGCGTCTTTCTGCAGTGTGCAGACTGAAAAGGAGGTCAGGGGTCAAGACTGGGTGGAAGACGATGCAGGGGACGATGAGGTCCTAGACCCCACATGGAATGAAGGTCGTGCCACTGACTTTCAGAGTTCGGAGGAAGAGGCAGTGGTGAGACCGAGCCAACAGCGTAGCAAAAGAGGGAGCAGTGGGCAAAATCAGAACACCCGCCGCCAAGAGACTCCGCCTGCTACTGACCGCCGCCATCTGGGACCGAGCACCCCAAAGGCAGCTTCAAGGAGTTCCCTGGCATGGCACTTCTTCAAACAATGTGCTGACGACAAGACCCGAGTGGTTTGCACGCTGTGCCATCAGAGCCTGAAGCGAGGCATTAACGTTCTGAACCTTAGCACAACCTGCATGACCAGGCACCTGCATGCAAAGCATGAACTGCAGTGGAGTAAACACCTTAAAAACAAGGAAGTCACTCAGGCTCCCCCTGCTGCCTCTTCTGCTGCTGCCGCCTCGGCCTCTTCTGCTGCTGCCGCCGCCTCGGCCTCTTCTGCTGCTGCTGCCGCCGCCTCGGCCTCTTCCTCTGCCTCTGGAGAAACGTTGGCACCTGCCGCCCAGCAAACATTTGATGTACCACCACCACCTGCGTCACCAAGCATCTCAACCATGTCACACGGCAGCGTTCAGCTCTCCATCTCACAAACATTTGAGAGAAAGCGTAAATTCCCACCTAGCCACCCTCGATCCCTGGCCCTGAATGCCAGCATTTCTAAACTACTGGCCTATGAAATGCTGTCATTTAGGCTGGTGGACACACACAGCTTCAAACAGCTCATGTCACTTGCTGTCCCACAGTATGTTGTTCCCAGCCGCCACTACTTCTCCAGGAGAGCCGTGCCTTCCCTGCACAAACAAGTGTCCGATAAAATCAAGTGTGCACTGCGCAACGCCTTCTGTGGCAAGGTCCACCTAACCACAGATACGTGGACCAGTAAGCACGGCCAGGGACGCTATATCTCCCTAACTGCACACTGGGTAAATGTAGTGGCGGCTGGGCCCCAGGCGGAGAGCTGTTTGGCGCACGTCCTTCCGCCGCCAAGGATCGCAGGGCAACATTCTTTGCCTCCTGTCTCCTCCTCCTCCTACTCAGCTTCCTCCTCCTCTTCTTCCACCTGCTCATCCAGTCAGCCACACACCTTCACCACCAACTTCAGCACAGCACGGGGTAAACGTCAGCAGGCCATTCTGAAACTCATATGTTTGGGGGACAGGCCCCACACCGCACAGGAGTTGTGGCGGGGTATAGAACAACAGACCGACGAGTGGTTGCTGCCGGTAAGCCTCAAGCCCGGCTTGGTGGTGTGCGATAATGGGCGAAATCTCGTTGCAGCTCTGGGACTAGCCGGTTTGACGCACATCCCTTGCCTGGCGCATGTGCTGAATTTGGTGGTGCAGAAGTTAATTCGCAACTACCCCGACATGTCAGAGCTGCTGCATAAAGTGCGGGCCGTCTGTTCGTGCTTCTGGCGTTCACACCCTGCCGCTGCTCGCCTGTCTGCGCTACAGCGTAACTTCGGCCTTCCCGCTCACCGCCTCATATGCGACGTACCCACCAGGTGGAACTCCACCTTGCATATGCTGGACAGACTGTGCGAGCAGCAGCAGGCCATAGTGGAGTTTCAGCTGCAGCACGCACGGGTCAGTCGCACTGTGGATCAGACACACTTCACCTTCAATGACTGGGCCTCCATGCGAGACCTGTGTGCCCTGTTACGCTGTTTCGAGTACTCCACCAACATGGCCAGTGGCGATGACGCCGTTATCAGCGTTACAATACCACTTCTATGTCTCCTTGAGAAAACACTTAGGGCGATGATGGAAAAGGAGGTGGCCCAGGAGGAAGAGGAGGAAGAGGAGGAAGAGGGGTCATTTTTAGCACTTTCAGGCCAGTCTCTTCGAAGTGACTCAGAGGGAGGTTTTTTGCAACACCAGAGGCCAGGTACAAATGTGGCCAGACAGGGCCCACTACTGGAGGACGACGAGGATGAGGAGGAGGTGGAGGAGAATGAGGATGAAGCATGTTCACAGCGCGGTGGCACCCAAAGCAGATCGGGCCCATCACTGGTGCGTGGCTGGGGGGAAACACAGGACGATGACGATAAGCCTCCCACAGAGGACAGCTTGTCCTTACCTCTGGGCAGCCTGGCACACATGAGCGACTACATGCTGCAGTGCCTGCGCAACGACAGCAGAGTTGCCCACATTTTAACGTGTGCGGACTACTGGGTTGCCACCCTGCTGGATCCCCGGTACAAAGACAATGTGCCCACCTTACTTCCTACACTGGAGCGTGATAGGAAGATGCGCGAGTACAAGCGCACGTTGGTAGACGCGCTACTGAGAGCATTCCCAAATGTCACAGGGGAACCAGTGGAAGCCCAAGGCGAAGGCAGAGGAGGAGCAAGAGGTCGCCAACGCAGCTGTGTCACGCCCAGCTCCTCTGAGGGCAGGGTTAGCATGGCAGAGATGTGGAAAAGTTTTGTCAACACGCCACAGCTAAGTGCACCACCACCTGATACGGAACGTGTTAGCAGGAGGCAACATTTCACTAACATGGTGGAACAGTACCTGTGCACACCCCTCCACGTACTGACTGATGGTTCGGCCCCATTCAACTTCTGGGTCTCCAAATTGTCCACGTGGCCAGAGCTAGCCTTTTATGCCTTGGAGGTGCTGGCCTGCCCGGCGGCCAGCGTTTTGTCTGAACGTGTATTCAGCACGGCAGGGGGCGTCATTACAGACAAACGTAGCCGCCTGTCTACAGCCAATGTGGACAAGCTGACGTTCATAAAAATGAACCAGGCATGGATCCCACAGGACCTGTCCATCCCTTGTGCAGATTAGATATTAACTACCTCCCCTTAACAATATATTATTCTACTCCAGGGCACTTCCTCATTCAATACTATTTTTAATTTCATTTTACCATTATATTGCGGGGCAACCCAAAGTTGAATGAACCTCTCCTCTGTCTGGGTGCCGGGGCCTAAATGTGTGACAGTGGCCTGTTCCAGTGGTGGGTGACGTGAAGCCTGGTTCTCTGCTATGACATGAAGACTTATTCTGTGCTGACATGAAGCCAGATTCTCTGTTACGCGACCTCTCTCCTCTGCCTGGGTGCCTGGGCCTAAATATGTGACAGTGGCCTGTTCCAGTGGTGGGTGACGTAAAGCCTGATTCTCTGCTATGACATGAAGACTGATTCTGCGCTGACATAAGGCCAGATTCTCTGTTACGGGACCTCTCTCCTCTGCCTGGGTGCCTGGGCCTAAATGTGTGACAGTGGCCTGTTCCAGTGGTGGGTGACGTGAAGCCTGATTCTCTGCTATCACATGAAGACAGATTCTGTGCTGACATAAGGCCAGATTCTCTGTTACGGGACCTCTCTCCTCTGCCTGGGTGCCTGGGCCTAAATGTGTGACAGTGGCCTGTTCCAGTGGTGGGTGACGTGAAGCCTGATTCTCTGCTATGACATGAAGACTGATTCTGCGCTGACATAAGGCCAGATTCTCTGTTACAGGACCTCTCTCCTCTGTCTGGGTGCCGGGGCCTAAATGTGTGACAGTGGCCTGTTCCAGTGGTGGGTGACCTGAAGCCTGATTCTCTGCTATGACATGAAGACTGATTCTGCACTGACATAAGGCCAGATTCTCTGTTACAGGACCTCTCTCCTCTGTCTGGGTGCCGGGGCCTAAATGTGTGACAGTGGCCTTTTCCAGTGGTGGGTGACGTGAAGCCTGATTCTCTGCTATGACATGAAGACTGATTCTGCGCTGACATAAGGCCAGATTCTCTGTTACAGGACCTCTCTCCTCTGTCTGGGTGCCAGGGCCTAAATGTGTGACAGTGGCCTGTTCCAGTGGTGGGTGACGTGAAGCCTGATTCTCTGCTATGACATGAAGACAGATTCTGCGCTGACATAAGGCCAGATTCTCTGTTACGGGACCGCTCTCCTCTGTCTGGGTGCTGGGGCCTTAATGTGTGACAGTGGCCTGTTCCAGTGGTGGGTGACGTGAAGCCTGATTCTCTGCTATGACATGAAGACAGATTCTGTGCTGACATAAGGCCAGATTCTCTGTTATGGGACCTCTCTCCTCTGCCTGGGTGCCTGGGCCTAAATGTGTGACAGTGGCCTGTTCCAGTGGTGGGTGACGTGAAGCCTGATTCTCTGCTATGACATGAAGACTGATTCTGCGCTGACATAAGGCCAGATTCTCTGTTACGGGACCTCTCTCCTCTGCCTGGGTGCCTGGGCCTAAATGTGTGACAGTGGCCTGCTCCAATGGTGGGTGACGTGATGCCTGATTCTCTGCTATGACATGAAGACAGATTCTGTGCTGACATAAGGCCAGATTCTCTGTTACGGGACCTCTCTCCTCTGCCTGCGTACCTGGGCCTAAATGTGTGACAGTGGCCTGTTCCAGTGGTGGGTGACGTGAAGCCTGATTCTCTGCTATGACATGAAGACTGATTCTGCGCTGACATAAGGCCAGATTCTCTGTTACGGGACCTCTCTCCTCTGCCTGGGTGCCTGGGCCTAAATGTGTGACAGTGGCCTGTTCCAGTGGTGGGTGACGTGAAGCCTGATTCTCTGCTATGACATGAAGACTGATTCTGTGCTGACATAAGGCCAGATTCTCTGTTACGGGACCTCTATCCTCTGCCTGGGTGCCTGGGCCTAAATGTGTGACAGTGGCCTGTTCCAGTGGTGGGTGACGTGAAGCCTGATTCTCTGCTATGACATGAAGACTGATTCTGCGCTGACATAAGGCCAGATTCTCTGTTACGGGACCTCTCTCCTCTGCCTGGGTGCCTGGGCCTAAATGTGTGACAATGGCCTGTTCCAGTGGTGGGTGACGTGATGCCTGATTCTCTGCTATGACATGAAGACAGATTCTGTGCTGACATAAGGCCAGATTCTCTGTTACGGGACCTCTCTCTTCTGCCTGCGTACCCGGGCCTAAATGTGTGACAGTGGCCTGTTCCAGTGGTGGGTGACGTGAAGCCTGATTCTCTGCTATGACATGAAGACTGATTCTGCGCTGACATAAGGCCAGATTCTCTGTTTCGGGACCTCTCTCCTCTGCCTGGGTGCCTGGGCCTAAATGTGTGACAGTGGCCTGTTCCAGTGGTGGGTGACGTGAAGCCTGATTCTCTGCTATGACATGAAGACTGATTCTGCGCTGACATAAGGCCAGATTCTCTGTTACAGGACCTCTCTCCTCTGTCTGGGTGCCGGGGCCTAAATGTGTGACAGTGGCCTGTTCCAGTGGTGGGTGACGTGAAGCCTGATTCTCTGCTATGACATGAAGACAGATTCTGCGCTGACATAAGGCCAGATTCTCTGTTAGGGGACCGCTCTCCTCTGTCTGGGTGCTGGGGCCTTAATGTGTGACAGTGGCCTGTTCCAGTGGTGGGTGACGTGAAGCCTGATTCTCTGCTATGACATGAAGACTGATTCTGCGCTGACATAAGGCCAGATTCTCTGTTACGGGACCTCTCTCCTCTGCATGGGTGCCTGGGCCTAAATGTGTGACAGTGGCCTGTTCCAGTGGTGGGTGACGTGATGCCTGATTCTCTGCTATGACATGAAGACAGATTCTGTGCTGACATAAGGCCAGATTCTCTGTTATGGGACCTCTCTCCTCTGCCTGGGTGCCTGGGCCTAAATGTGTGACAGTGGCCTGTTCCAGTGGTGGGTGACGTGAAGCCTGATTCTCTGCTATGACATGAAGACTGATTCTGCGCTGACATAAGGCCAGATTCTCTGTTACAGGACCTCTCTCCTCTGTCTGGGTGCCGGGGCCTAAATGTGTGACAGTGGCCTGTTCCAGTGGTGGGTGACGTGAAGCCTGATTCTCTGCTATGACATGAAGACAGATTCTGCGCTGACATAAGGCCAGATTCTCTGTTACGGGACCGCTCTCCTCTGTCTGGGTGCTGGGGCCTTAATGTGTGACAGTGGCCTGTTCCAGTGGTGGGTGACGTAAAGCCTGATTCTCTGCTATGACATGAAGACTGATTCTGCGCTGACATAAGGCCAGATTCTCTGTTACGGGACCTCTCTCCTCTGCATGGGTGCCTGGGCCTAAATGTGTGACAGTGGCCTGTTCCAGTGGTGGGTGACGTGATGCCTGATTCTCTGCTATGACATGAAGACAGATTCTGTGCTGACATAAGGCCAGATTCTCTGTTATGGGACCTCTCTCCTCTGCCTGGGTGCCTGGGCCTAAATGTGTGACAGTGGCCTGTTCCAGTGGTGGGTTACGTTAAGCTTGATTCTCTGCTATGATATGAAGACTGATTCTGCGCTGACATAAGGCCAGATTCTCTGTTACGGGACCTCTCTCCTCTGCCTGGGTGCCTGGGCCTAAATGTGTGACAGTGGCCTGCTCCAGTGGTGGGTGACGTGATGCCTGATTCTCTGCTATGACATGAAGACAGATTCTGTGCTGACATAAGGCCAGATTCTCTGTTACGGGACCTCTCTCCTCTGCCTGCGTACCTGGGCCTAAATGTGTGACAGTGGCCTGTTCCAGTGGTGGGTGACGTGAAGCCTGATTCTCTGCTATGACATGAAGACAGATTCTGTGCTGACATAAGGCCAGATTCTCTGTTACGGGACCTCTCTCCTCTGCCTGCGTACCTGGGCCTAAATGTGTGACAGTGGCCTGTTCCAGTGGTGGGTGACGTGAAGCCTGATTCTCTGCTATGACATGAAGACTGATTCTGCGCTGACATAAGGCCAGATTCTCTGTTACGGGACCTCTCTCCTCTGCCTGGGTGCCTGGGCCTAAATGTGTGACAGTGGCCTGTTCCAGTGGTGGGTGACGTGAAGCCTGATTCTCTGCTATGACATGAAGACTGATTCTGCGCTGACATAAGGCCAGATTCTCTGTTACGGGACCTCTATCCTCTGCCTGGGTGCCTGGGCCTAAATGTGTGACAGTGGCCTGTTCCAGTGGTGGGTGACGTGAAGCCTGATTCTCTGCTATGACATGAAGACTGATTCTGCGCTGACATAAGGCCAGATTCTCTGTTACGGGACCTCTCTCCTCTGCCTGGGTGCCTGGGCCTAAATGTGTGACAATGGCCTGTTCCAGTGGTGGGTGACGTGATGCCTGATTCTCTGCTATGACATGAAGACAGATTCTGTGCTGACATAAGGCCAGATTCTCTGTTACAGGACCTCTCTCCTCTGTCTGGGTGCCGGGGCCTAAATGTGTGACAGTGGCCTGTTCCAGTGGTGGGTGACGTGAAGCCTGATTCTCTGCTATGACATGAAGACTGATTCTGCGCTGACATAAGGCCAGATTCTCTGTTACGGGACCTCTCTCCTCTGCCTGGGCCTAAATGTGTGACAGTGGCCTGTTCCAGTGGTGGGTGACGTGATGCCTGATTCTCTGCTATGAATGAAGACAGATTCTGTGCTGACATAAGGCCAGATTTTCTGTTACAGGACCTCTCTCCTCTGTCTGGGTGCCGGGGCCTAAATGTGTGACAGTGGCCTGTTCCAGTGGTGGGTGACGTAAATCCTGATTCTCTGCTATGACATGAAGACAGATTCTGCGCTGACATAAGGCCAGATTCTCTGTTACGGGACCGCTCTCCTTTGTCTGGGTGCCGGGGCCTAAATGTGTGACAGTGGCCTGTTCCAGTGGTGGGTGACGTGAAGCCTGATTCTCTGCTATGACATGAAGACTGATTCTGTGCTGACATGAAGCCAGATTCTCTTATATGGCATGAAGAGACTGATTCTGTGCTGACATGAAGCCAGATTCTTTGCTATGGCATGAAGAGACTGATTCTCTGCTGACGTGAAGCCAGATTCTCTGCTATGGGACCTCTGTCCAATTGATATTGGGTCATTTTTATTTTTCTAATTTTTATTTTAATTCATTTCCCTATCCACATTTGTTTGCAGGGGATTTACCTACATGTTGCTGCCTTTTGCAGCCCTCTAGCTCTTTCCTGGGCTGTTTTACAGCCTTTTTAGTGCCCAAAAGTTCGGGTCCCCATTGACTTCAATGGGGTTCGGGACGAAGTTCGGTTCGGGTTTGGATCCCGAACATTTCCGTGAAGTTCGGCCGAACTTCTCGAACCCGAACATCCAGGTGTTCGCTCAACTCTAACGCCTAACAGTTCATTGCTCAACACCCGGGCTCCTTTTTGGCTAGGGCCGGTGGCTGGACTCTGGTCAGTGCAGCCGAGAAAAGGACATTTTGGGGCCTCGTGCTGCACATGGGCCTAGTCAAAAAAAACAGTGTCAGGCTGTACTGGAGTGGGGACGTTCTCTACCAGACCCCACTTTACAGTACGGCCATGACACATTTTGAAGCCATTCGGAAATGCCTGCATTATGCAGATAATGCAGCATGTCCCCCCCAAGGTGATCCTGCCTATGAGCGCCTGTACAAAATCAGGCCGGTCATCGATCACTTTGGGGCCAAATTTTTGGAGGCCTATGTACCTGGAAGGGAGGTCGCGGTTGATGAGTCTCTCATTGCTTTCAAGGGGAGACTCCTTTTCCGCCAGTATGTTCTCTCTAAGCAGGCAAGGTATAGCGTGAAGCTGGACAAACTTTGTGAGAGTACCTTAAGGCACTCTTACAAGTTTTGTGTGTACGAGGAGCGAGATTCCCGTATTCAACCCCCAGAATGTCCCCCCACTCTGGGTGTTAGCTGGAAACTTGTGTGGGACCTTATGCACCCACTGCTAGATAAGGGTTACCACCTGTACGTGGATAACTTTTATACTAGTATCCCCTTGTTTCAGTCCCTCGCCACCAGATCTACGTCCGCTTGTGGGACTGTGCGGAAAAATTAATTCGGCCTCCCTACCCACCCCCTCCAGGTACCTATCCCCAGGGGTGAGACCCGTGCCCTTACCAGTGGAAACCTGTTGCTGGTCAGATATAAGGACAAGAGGGATGTCCTTGTACTGTCCACAATTCACGGTAACGGCATCACCCCTGTCCCTGTGCGAGGTAATGCGACAACGGTCCTCAAGCCCGATTGTATCGTCGACTACAATCGGTATATGGGAGTAGTTGATCTCTCTGATCAAGTCCTCAGGCCATATAACGCCATGCGCAAAACCTGGGCATGGTACAAAATAATTGCGGTCTACTTGGTACAGGTTGTAAAACTAAAATAAATTTAAAAAAGTAGACATATTAGGTATTGCCACGTCCATAAGAATCTGCTCTATAAAAATACCCCATGACCTAACCCCTCAGATGAACACGGTCAAAAAAATAAAATAAAAACGGTGCAAAAAAGGTATTTTTTTTTCACCTTACATCACAAAAAGTGTAATAGCAAGCGATCAAAAAGTCATATGCCCCCCCAAAATAGTGCCAATAAAAACGTCCTCTCATCCCGCAAATAAATGAGCCCCTGCCTAAGATAATCGGCTAAAAACTATAAAAAACCTGACTCTTACACTATGGAGATACAAGATGTTTTTTTTTTGTTTAAGAAAGGATAATATAGTGTAAAACCTAAATAAATAAATAAATAAAAAGTAGACAAATTAGGTATCGCCGCATCCGTAAGAATCTGCTCAATAAAAATACCCCATAAACTAACCCCTCAGATGAACACGTTAAAAAAAAAAAAAAAGGCGCCAAAACAGCTATTTTTTTGCAAAGCAAGGGTTAACAGCTAAACAAAACTCAATATTTATTACCCTGATTCTGAAGTTTACAGAAACACCCCATATGTGGTCGTAAACTGCTGTATGTACAAACGTCAGGGCGCAGAAGGAAAGGGACGCAATATGGTTTCTGGAAGGCAGATTTTGATAGCCTTCTTTTTTTGGCACCACGTCCCATTTGAAGAATCCCTGATGCACCCCTAGAGTAGAAACTCCATAAAAGTGACCCCATCTAAGAAACTACACCCCTCAAGGTATTCAAAACTGATTTTACAAACTTTATTAACCCTTTAGGTGTTCCTCAACAGTTTATGGCAAATGGAGATGAAATTGCAGAATTTCTATTTTTGGTAACCTTGCCTCACAAAAATGTAATATAGAGCAACCAAAAATCATATGTACCCTAAAAATAGTCCAAACAAAACTGCCACATTATTTCGTAGTTTCCAAAATGGGGTCACTCTCTACTCTAGGGGTGCATCAGGGGGGATTCAAATGGGACATGGTGTAAATAAGCCAGTCCAGCAAAATCTGCCTTCTAAAAACCACACGGCACTCCTTTCCCTTTACGCCCTGCTGTGTGCACGTACAGTAGCTTACAACCACATATGGTGTGTTTATGCAAACTACAGAATCAGGGCAATAAATATTGAGTTTTGTTTGGCTGTTAACCCTTGCTTTGTTACTGTAAAAAATTTATTAAAATGGAAATTTGCCCAAAAATTTAAATTCTGAAATTTTATCTCCATTTGCCAATAACTCTTGTGGAACACCTAAAGGGTAAACAACATTTGTAAAATCAGTTTTGAATACCTTGAGCGGTGTAGTTTCTAGAATAGGGTCATTTTTGGGTGGTTTCTATTATGTAAGCCTCACAAAGTGACTTCAGACCTGAACTGGTCCTTAAAAAGTGGGTTTTGGAAAATTTCTGAAAAATTTCAAGATTTGCTTCTAAACTTCTAAGCCTTGCAACATCCCCATAAAATGGCATTCCCAAAATGCCATCCAAACATGAAGTAGACATATGTGGAATATAAAGTAATAACTATTTGTGTAGGTATTACTATGTATTATAGAAGTAGAGAAATTTAAACTTGGAAATTTGCTAATTTTTAAAAAATTTTGGTAAATTTGGTATTTTTTTATAAATAAAAATATTTTTTTTTTAGTCCATTTTACCAGTGTCAAGAAGTACAATATGTGACGAAAAAACAATCTCAGAATGGCCTGGATAAGTAAAAGCGTTTTAAAGTTATCAGCACATAAAGTGACACTGGTCAGATTTGCAAAAAATGGCCTGGTTCTTAAGGTGAAAATGAGACTGGTCCATAAGGGGTTAATACAATGAAAGTCAATGGGAGACCCGAGCATCAAATCAGGCACCCCCTACTCTGAAGAAGAGAGGGTGTCTGGTTCACAAAAAAAGGTTAAAATTGATAGAAACCCCATCAAAATGGAGCATTAAGAGGATGGCTGGATGCTTCTTGGACTCCTATTATCTATGACATACAATAGACAACCACACAAAGGCTATATGCCAAATATAAAAAATATATTGGCCCTGTATGGCCAGAGGGGGGAAGGTCATAGTGTTATGTGTGTATATGTGGATATGTCTGTATGCCCCTGTATTTACACACATGTCCATATATACTGACATTAGAGTTGGGTATATATAATATATATAGATATGCCCCAATTGTCTTATATATATGTGGCCAGTTATGTCCCCCAGTCATGGCGCCCCCCCGCCTCCTCCTGCATACCTGCGGGTGATGGCACCAGATGGCTAGATTGTTCAGCTTCTGGTCACTTCAGAAGATCAATAGATCCCTTTGAAACATCCCCAGCAGGGCTCCCCCACCTTCTGTTTAGGGACCGTTTCTGAAATGGGTGTGTGTGTGTGTGTGTGTGTGGTGCCATGGTGTCTTTGGCTGTACAGATTGTGAGCCTCAGGGGGCCAGTCAGTTATCTGCTGCAGTCTGAGTGCATGCATTCCGTCACACGCACACAATGATGTCATTTCCCTACACCTTGGATGGGGGAAGGGGGGAGTGAGAGTGACTTATATATTAGTCCAAGACAAAGGGAAGGGGTCTTGGAACTGGACTACAAGGAGAGATACATGGGAGAGAGCAGCTCCATGACGTGCCCCTGGAGAAGGAGCCTGCAGCCCGGAACAGAAGGACCCCCCTAAAGACGAGCAACCCCGCCTGGAAAACGAGACCTACCCTATACCTGTGGCCCCTACCTACCCCTATTAACCCTGTTATACCCTTATCCCAGTCACCTGCACCCCTATCCTTAACCCCTGGACCACCAATCCCCCACCCTAACCCTATAGGAGCATCTCCGCTCCCTATTCTGGGTTAATCCCTGCAACCCTGTGTCTGTGGCCTGCATTTACCCTTGCAGCGCCACTGTAAACCCTTCGTTCTTAGGGATAGTTTTTAGTCCAGGTTGGGTGGGCTGCTAATGTGTGTGTGTGTGTAAGTGTATTGTATAGTTAGTTTGTGGGTGTAACTTGGGATTGTGTAGTGTAGTTTAGTACTGTATATTTAGTGCTGTATTGTTAGTACTGTATTGTTAGTGCTTTGCGTACGCTATGTACTGTAGGTTAATAAATACTGTGTGTTATTTGGACCTACTGTGTAACGTGTTGTTATTAGCGGTAGCTAGCTCAGTTAGGCACTTGCAGCTAGCTTAGTGATTAGTGTAAGGCAAAGTGAAAGTATAGTGTTATTATTATTATAAAGGTATAAATAGGCGGAGTCTTCACTAGACGGCCCCTCCTATTTATGAATATTAATTATTGATATTCGCATAAATATTGGTAAATAATATTCCCCCTTTACCGGGTGATACGCCTGTCTCATTTTACTGTTTGTGGCATGTACACATTGATTAATAGATAAGCAATTCTATTAGACCCTGATTCACAAATTGAGGCGTGTCCACATTCATATTTAACAGCTTCTGTTAGCCAAAAAGTTACTGTGATAAGACAGAGCGGACTTATTTAATACCCTGTGGGCAGTGCATAAATTGATTCATCACACAGCAGAGTTGCCTGCAAGTTGATCATCATTTCTTTGTCAGAAAAATGATTATTTTATCAGAAAAATGATTCTTTTTGCGAAAACATTAGTCTTGTAGCAATACAAATTAGCCTTTTAGTGAATAAATTTGTCTTTTACCAAATAAATTAGCCTTTTATCGAATAAATAAGTATGCTCCAGTATTACAAACGATCCCTATTATGAACAACTTTGAACGGGTAACCTTCACCTGTTGGCAAAGTGTAGACACACAGCGATCCCTTCAGTGCAGTGCTTGTGCAGCCCCAGACATGTAAGGGCATCACAGAACAGTTAGTGCTAAATACTATTTGAACCTCCAGCAAGTTGGACATGGAACAACTGGGGTGAAATAACTCCTTGTATTAGGGTTAAAACAAGATGGGCCAAACTTGCTGGATGGATCAAACATGGCAGCTGGATTATTGCCATGCAGAAGGAGTGTTCTTGGTTATCAGAATAAACCACACAAATGACTTCACCAACTAAACCCAAATTCATCATAGCTAATATGTTCTTTTAGCAAAAAAAAATGTCTGTGCGTCGTTAATGCAATCATTTATGGTCAGAACTATGACGGCATTATCAGACAAATTGCTACACCAACTGGACCCAAATTTATCATTCCTAGCTACCACATTCTGTTATGGAAAATTTTATTCTGTGTCACTCTGACAGCCACAACAAATTTTAAACAAATTCAATGTCACTTTGCAGTGCAACAAAATTTTAGCCCATGTGGATCCCTTCATATTATGAACTTAAAGGCTATGTATACCTTTGGGGGGATTTTTTTAATTATTGAATTGTACTCATTTTGAGCTAAAATGTTTTAAATTGGTCTTTATTAAAAATATGGCGTCCTTTTTTCTGTACAGAGCTGACATGCTCTAGTAGCACCCTTTGTATTTTGTCTTTTCTGTCAGACCAGGAGCAGAAGGACTCCTTATCTCTACTCTCTTACATTATAAACACTCATTGTAGCTCAGTTCTTATCTTACTGATAACAATATGGCTTAAATAAGTGTTTATGACCTCTCAGTAGTTTAGAGATAAGGTTTATAAGATGACAGCACAAAGTGAAAGTGAAAGTACCAGTCACACAGCTAGAAAAACTGTTAACCCTTTGTGAGAGAACAGCTTAATATTTTTAATAAAGGCCAATTTAAAAATTATTTTTAGCCAAAAATGAGCATTATGCAAACATAAAAAATTGCCTCCGAAGGTATACATAGCCTTTAAAGCTATTTTGCTTTCAGCATGTATTTGGGTTAAAACCAGATGAGCCGAACTTGCTGGATGGATCAAACATGGCAGCTGGATTATTGCCATATGGGAGGAGTGTTTGGTTATGGGAATGAACCACACAAATCACTCTACTAACTCAACCCAAATTCATTGTAGCTAATAAGTTCTTTTAGTCAGTGTTTGGTCAGCGTTTTGTATCAGTATTTGATCAGAACTTGTAAGCCAAATGCAGGAGTGGGTCCACATTAGAGATGAGATGCAAATAAGTCCATGACAATTTATCTCTGATTTGAACCCATTCCTGTTTTTGACAATTACTGATCAAATACTGATGCAAAGCACTGACAAAATACTGACCGTCTAAAAGAGGCTTTATAGAAGCTCAAAATACAGGATTTTTTTTTTTTTATGTTCTTCTGACGGATCAGAAGAACGGAAACATAAACAGTGATGTTAGCACAGTCTTACTGTTACTGTTGTTGCCTCCCCTCCCCACTCTGTCATAGGGCCACTTTTGTCATGGTTGCTGCCACTGATAGTGCTGCCGCCACCGTCCCCTCTCCTGTGATGGGTCCAATACTTCAATCTTGGGGCACTGCACAGTTAAGTCCATGGCAAAAAATGAGACTTGTAATGCTGACACACAGTAATTTCACAGCTAACAGAAGGGATTAGCTATGAATCTTGGTGCCCTGCACAGTGATGTCGATGTTGATAAATCACAATTGTCTGTAATACTGATAGCACAGTACCTACAAAATGGATTAACTATGAATGTGGGTGCACTAGAACGTAATGCACATGGTGATACCCTCTCCCTGCACTCTCCCTTTGCTGTCACTGCAGTTTAAGTTCCAAGCCTTCAAGCTGAAAAGGATGCATATGATTTGACAGAGTGGCCTGGGTACACCAGATTTATTGTGATTCATGACAAATTAATTTGGAATGAATCTAATTTCTTGAAGAACTTCGGCAAATTATGCATGTAACGAACTCTTTTAGGGGTAGCGTGCAGTTCGTCTGCTTTTCGCCGAATGGACCTTGGTTGCAGTAGTTCCCTAGTCCGTTCGGATGAAATTCGGTAAAATCCCTCAGAGTAACATGCAGCATCCACAGGAACAGTATAAATCCCACAACGATCACAGATACCCTAACACCAGCCGAAACAAGGGTAGAAGAAGACACAAAATCCTCCCCTCTGCCTGTGATACAATTACCTTTCACAATGGGAAAGGTAATTATCACAGGCAGAGAAATACAGTTTTTACACATATACTATAACTTTAAAACTATACATCACATTCACATAAAAATTACATATTCACAATCAATCCATTCAGGGGAACAACATATTAAAAAAGGGCACGAATCAGACCAGGGGTTCCGAAGTTAGTAGAAGTATTTTTGGGGCCTGGCTGTAAGCATGCTATCCGGCCCAGACCAGTTTTACAGAGTCCTCTATCCTGGAGACACGCTCTGGACCTGGGTCTGACTTCTTGCTGTCCTGCTGAACCTTCGCAATGGAGTGGAAGAGATCTCGGTAGTCCTGCTTCAGTTCCCACTCCAGGGTTGCTAGGTGAGCCAGGTCTTTCTCTACCTCATGGGGGTCATCCCAATCCTGCCTAGCCTCCCTCTCGTAGAAAATTTCCTGAAGTCTGGACTGTGCAGGGCTCCCGAAGTCAGGCTCTGCAAAGGACTCCCATAACAAGCCAGGACCATCAAACTCCTCTCCCTCTGGCTTGTCATGCTCAGCTGTCCAGGGTAGCGCCTGGTAGGCATCCTCCAGCCATAGCTCCTGCCATACCCGGTGCTCTAGTTCCTTCACCCATTCCACCAGGGGCTCCCAGGAAGGGCATCCGCAGGGCCACTTGCTTCTGCAATCGCTGCTCTTCACTGGGGAGACTCTCGCCTCGCTTGTATTGTACATTATCCAGGGCCTGGTACCAGATGCCTTTCCTTAATGCATCCCGGCCATCCAGGTCTTCCTCATCTGTATCCCCAAAGGATTTGAAGGCTGCATAATTTACCTTCCGTGAGCGGCTCTCTGTACCTCCAGGGGAATGTAAAACGTCTCCTTGTAAAGATCCTGTTCTGGATCCCTGCGCCAAGTGAGCCCTGTTGGTATAATTTATGATTTGAATCACTGCCTCCGGTGCAGGATTTGGCCCCAACAGGCTGATGAATAATCTTAGTTTCCTCTCCAACTCACTGTGCTCTGCGTCTTCTCCTTCCATGCTGCTGGCTCTGTCACTCTGCCTCAATTCGGCAATTATTGTAGCTCTCTTTTTGTTGCTGGCTGCTATACCTCGAGCTTCCAATAGATCTTTCAGTGTGGTTCTTTTCAATTGTTCGTATTGCTGAGCCATTCACTTTTCCTCTGGTTCGGGACATCCATTCAGGAACCGAAATCCCTCCGCTTGCCACCAAATGTAACGAACTCTATTAGGGGTAGCGTGTAGTTCGTTTGCTTTTCGCCAAACGGACCTTGGTTGCAGTAGTTCCCTAGTCTGTTCGGATGAAGTTCGGTAAAATCCCTCAGAGTAACATACAGCATCCACAGGAACAGTATAAATTCCACAACGATCACAGATACCCAAACACCAGCCGAAACATGATGAAGGGTAGAAGAAGACAGCCTGAGCTGCCAGATGCAGCTCTTTTATTACGTGCTCCCATGCAGGGGAGGGACACACACATTATCTTACAGTAGCCAATAAAACAAGGGTTACAGCCCACACAAAATCCTCCCCTCTGCCTGTGATACAATTACCTTACACAATGGGAAAGGTAATTATCACAGGCAGAGAAATACAGTTTTTACACATATACTATAACTTTAAAACTATACATCACATAAAAATTACATATTCACAATCAATCCATTCAGGGGAACAACATATTAAAAAAGGGCACGAATCAGACCAGGGGTTCCGAAGTTAGTAGAAGTATTTTTGGGGCCTGACTGTAAGCATGCTATCCGGCCCAGACAGCTTTTACAGAGCCCTCTATCCTGGAGACAATTGAGAAGTAAGTCAATTATCTCTCAGGACAAAGGGAAATCGCCAATACACACGTGGAGACAATAGGACAGACATCACTACTCAACTATACAATGTCCCACCCTTTACAGTACACATAGACATTTAACATATCCAAACAGCGCTCAGATGCCACAAACACAGTCAGTTCGCCATGGGGTTTTAGTTTAGCATTGGCTGATGAGAGGGCCCATAATCCTGGGGCAAGAGGCTGGCAACCAGGCCCCTCCAAAACCCAGTGGCGAGGTTAGTTTTGCCACAATGCAAATTAAATTTTTTAAAGCTTCGCTCATCTCTTCTTTCAATACAGTAATCTAAGCATACAAGGTTGTAGGCAAGTGGCAATCCAAAAAAATGCAAACATTACAAAGACTAACTAACTTGTTTGTTCAGACTAGGAGCAGTGGGACAAAAGTCCTACTTTAAATAGGTATATATTTCAGTACTTAATGAGTTTAGACTAATTCATTTCTGAACTGGGCATGGTAAAGTAACATCAGTCAGTGAGCACAGACAGCAGAGATTAATTTGAAACATGGCATCTAATCTGTGGCAATGGACATAACAGAAAGAATTACACCCACTAACAAAAAGGGTATCCACTTCTCCATTAGTTTAGACCATAAGGAAAGCAACTATTAGCACTTCTACTACCTAAAGGCATAACCTGAAGCTCCAGGGCCCCAGGGCATAATCTACTGTGCAATTAGAATCCCTACTTACCAGGTGCCATCTAGCATCTCAGCAACCCTATAGTTTTACATCCCTGCCACTACATTAGACAATCAGTGAAGCATTACCGTAATTAAGCACTCCATTACTTTAGTTCTACAGGGAAAAAATGATGAATCCCTCTACTGTCCTCAAAAACTTAGAATGGTGAAATTTACCAACACCACTACTGTAGACCAAAAATGGAATTATGAATTAACTCCCCACCAGAGCTAATATAATTTATCCCTCCACTGGTGAAGTCCACAAGGAAAGTCCAAATTAATCTGAAATCTTTGAATGTATTTTCTGTTCTCTTGGGTGCAAAATACAATGCTAAACATTTATTATTTTTCTTTTGAAAAGCAAATTAGAAGCAAAATCTAGAAAATGTGTGATTTTACGGTCTGAAAAATCATGGAATAAAAATAAAAGAAAGGATTTACACTATAGCCCAACTCTTGGAATTCCTAATTGTTTTATGAATTCTTACTTTTCCTATTTATAGTGTAGTGTAGACAGCAAACAAAGGTAGAAATTGATGAGATTTCTAATTATGCAAATGAAATAAGGAATGTAGAAGTGTATTTACACAACTCTTATTACATGCAGCCACCAAAAAGATTGTCTAATGATTAATGACCTATTTTTCCATGATGCCATAATAATATTCACTGTGATAACCATTAATTATGCAACTCTAAATGTTTGTGTAATCTGATTCATTTAATGAAAACTATAGAGCACCAGACTGCTATAATAAATGTAATAGATTAAGCAAGAAAAAACAAGATAACATTTAATGTTTCTAACCAGCTACCTAGCTAACCAAAACTTCAACCAATGGCCTGAATGACAAGAGTACTTTCAAGCTCTTAAATGCGAAGACAGCATTAGTAATGTTAAAGTGACAGTAACATATATGGCCATAATGGATTTTATGCATAAAAACACAGGGTAACCTGTGATAACAAATGTTTTTGATTTGTAAAAAATGTTGCTATGTATTTTTGTAAATTCTTACTGAATTTGATTAATTTTGAATCGATTTGCTCTTCAGTGAAAACCAAGATGGGAAATTTTGAGGACAAAACTTGTTGCCAATAGATGGAAGATGAGTAAGTGTCAGTAATATATACAGAGTATGCAGAAATGATAGGTGCTAGAGATGAGCAAACTATTAGATATTTGTTTCCTGTCTGATTCCTCAAATTTTTCAAGAAATTCAACTGGTGGCTGAATCGATTTATCAAGGATCAAAATTGCACAAATTGGCCTGAAAATTTGTTTATTAAAGTTTGAGGTCTCCTAGGGCTCAGTTTTAAAAATATATTTTTTTTTCATTATCTTCAAAAAATATATATTTTTTTTTTGGGGGGGTGGGGGGGGGATAATTCCTTTTATTCCCCCTGCCTTCCCTTTATGCTCTTGACAGCATTAGCAAATAATGTCAAAGTGACACTGATATATATATATATAGCTATGGGTAAACACATGGTTGACAGTGTTAACAAAAATCAGGTTTAAACACTTTGCCATCATATGTGTTATGCTTTTTTATATTAACTCCCAAAAATTCATGCTTCTTGCCGTACTGAAATCCCTCTCTGAGATTATACTGGGCAAAAAGACTGAACAGACAGAGCATACTGGGACAGTTCGGGTCACTGTTGTAATCTGCCTGCCCAGAAGTTCATGGAATCAGAGAACAGGGTAAGCACCAGAGAAAGATCCATGTAGGACTGAACCTGAGTGTTAATTCAGTACATCTCCAGCCTGGCATGGCACATAAAATGATGATCATGATGATGATGATAACAAATTGGCTGCTGTAGCCTCTGCTGCTTGTGGTAGCAGATATGACAGGAGGTGACTAACTTCGAGAGGCAGGCCTATATGGGTCTCAGACACGCAGATTGCAGGTGTGTGACATGCAGCGTACACAGTGTAACTTGATAATAAAACAATTTGACCTTTATTCTGATGCTGCCACATGTCTGATGCTACACATCTGATGCCAAGTGCTTCTTCTTTTACCCACCATATTTAGCTGATACTGGTATTGCCACCTACCTCCAAACTAGGTCACTTTATCCCCTATGTCAATTTGATCCCCCATGTTGCTTTGAAGCTGCCTGTCACATAATCATTCTCCATTTTTCTTAATCATACATTGTACAAAAAGTGCTACCCATACACTGCCCATGGCCACTTTCACCTATAGACTAGACATGAGAAAATTACTTAAAGGGGTTGTCCGAGTTCAGAGATGAACCCGGACATATTCATATTTTCACCCAGGCAGCCCCCCTGACTTGAGCATCGGAGCAGTTCATGCTCCAATGCTCTCCTTTGCCCTGCACTAAATTGCGCAGGGCAAAGGCATTTTCTGGAGTTCCGGTGATGAACCGGCCTCTCCTTAGGGCTGCCAGGCAGAGGCTTCTGCCCAGCAGTGAGCCCGGTGATGCCACCGGCACTTATGGGCGGTCTTTAGAGGTGGCAGCATCATCAGGAGGCCACAGAGTGGCAAGGTAACATAATGTGGAGGTGGCAGCAGCATCAGGAGACCACAGAGTGGCAAAGTGACATAGTGTGGAGGTGGCAGCAGCATGAAGAGACCACAGAGTGGCAAGGTGACATAGTGTGGAGGTGGCAGCAGCATCAGACGAACACAGAGTGGCAAGGTGACATAATGTGGAGGTGGCATCAGCATGAGGAGACCACATAGTGGCAAGGTGACATAGGGTGGAGATGGCAGCAGCACGAGGAGGCCACAGAGTAGTAAAGTGACATAGTTTGGAGGTAGGTGGCAATACCAGTATCAGCTGAAGATGGTGGGTGAAAGAAGGAGCACTTGGCATCAGATGTGTGGCATCAGACAGGTTGCAGCATCAGAATAAAGCCTCAAACACTAGGACTAAAATACTTTTTTTTTGTTTTTGTTTTTTCACTGACAAAAGATGCAAACACAAATCAAAACACAAACTAAAGCCTAAAACCCTAGGACTAAAAGCCTTTTTTTTTTTTCACAGACGGACGAAACAGAGAGTTAAACCCTACACTATCCTATATCCCTATCTAACCTAAAGTACACCCTGTCCTGGAAACTATCAGCCAAAATATTCCCTAACTAACCTACACTATCTAGCACTAACTATCTGGATTATATAGTTTAGCTTTAACTAACTCTATAACCTACACTACACCCTGCACTGGACCCTATCTGCTACAATATGCCCTAACTAACCTACACTATCTAACACTAACTATCTGGATTATATATTTCAGCTAACTATCTCTATAACCTACACTACACCCTGCACTGGACCCTATCTGCTACAATATGCCCTAACTAACCTACACTATCTAACACTAACTATCTGGATTATATATTTCAGCTAACTATCTCTATAATCTACACTACACCCTGCACTGGACCCTATCAGCTATTCAGCTACACAATTCCCTATTACATCTAACACTAACTATCAGGATTATTTATATGCGATTTGGAATTTAAATTGAAAAAACACAGCACAGTATTCAAGCTCCTCTCTCTCTCACACATAAAACTACACAAAATGGCTGCTGGGGAGTGTCTTAATTTATATAGTTAAGGGCTAGGCAACTTTTCTATTGGTTGCTAGGGATGTTGCTAAGCTGTGACAAAGCCTTCTCATTGGCCAACAAGCTAGAAGAAGGGAGGGATGATCACCTGATGTGTACTGTGTTAAAAAAAATAATAATGAATATTCGTCATTACGAATATATAGCACTATATTCAAAATATTCGCAAATTATCGAAGTGCCGATAATCGCGATAAAAATTTGTTTTACGAATATTCACACTCAACACTAGTTTTAATGTCTCCATATTCTGAGAGCCATATTTGTTTTATTTTTTGGGTGATTGTCTTAGGATATGGGCTCATTTTTTGCGGGATGAGGTGATGGTAAATTGGTACTATTTTAGGGGTCATACGCCATTTTGATTGCTTCGTGTTGCACTTTTAGTGATGTAATATGACAAAAAAATTGGATATTTAGCACAGTTTTATTTATATTTTCTTTAACGGTGTTCACCTATGGGGTTAGGTCATGTGATAGTTTTATAGAGCCGGTCGATACGGACGCGGCGATACATAATATGTCTACTTTTCATTTTTTCACAATTTTTTAAAATTTTTATTTAACTTTATTCTGGAAAAAGGACACTTTTTTTCTGGAAAATTTACATTTTTTTTTTCAGTTTATTTTTTATCCCCCTCTGGGACTTCAACTTTTGGGGGTCTGATCCCCTTCACAATGCATTACAATACTTCTGTACGTGTATTACCAGTGTAATACAAGGGGCTGGATCTCACAGGCTCTTGCGGAAGGCAGCCATGATGCCTAAGGAAGGCATTGGGCTGCCTTTACTAGCATGGGGTCTCCGTCACAGCAGCGTGGGGACCCGATGGACACCCCGCACATATCTGAAGCTCACATGTGCCGCAGTCAGCGCTGACCACGGCCGTGCAGGGGTTAATGTGCCAGCATCAGTGATTTCACCAATGCCGCCACATACAGCAGGGGTCCGGCTATCAGTGACTGCCAGACCCCTGCACCCGATCGTGCGGGCGCAGCTCCTGCACCCGCCCGATCACCATGCAGTACATTAACGTCACTGGGCTTTAAGTCACGTCCAGATCTGACGTACATGTACGACATCGGGCGTTAAGGAGTTAAGTGGGGGAAGTTTCTAATGTAATGATGTACGGGCCTTTTACTGGAATACAGAATGATGATTGCAGTTTATGTATGTATATATATATATATATATATATATATATATATATATATATATACACACACACACACACACACACACACACATATATATATATTTCTGTGTGTGTAAAATGCACAAAATCAGCCAGTTACATCATACATCTTTACCTCGCTGTGTGCATAAATTTATATATATACTCATGGCGAGGTAGAGATGTATGATGTAACCGGCTGATTTGCTACATGTCACACAAGTTAATAAGTAATCATTTGTAAAGGGATTAAATACTTATTTTCATAACTGTATATATACATTACAGAGTGTTGGCGAGAGATGCAAAAGTAATGTAAGCATTGTACCTGGGCATTTTCTGTCACGGATCTCTCTGATCCGCTCCGAATTCCTCCTCTTCAAATCCGACCATTTTTTTTATATGGCCATCCTAGGGTAATTGCCCTTAAACTTGCTCTTGAGCTCGGAATGGATCTCACTCACAATGGCCTGCTTCTCAGTGTGGACCCGGGTCCAGTTATAGCCCCGCTCCAACATGCGCTGCAGGATAAAGATGCAAGCATATAATCCCAATTTTTTTTAATACAAGTATTGTAAATAATGTCCTCAGCAAAACATCAAAAAAGTATTTTGTCTTCGAAGCTGAGCAGAGATGTACCTGTCTAGTGAAGTGACGGTAGGGTATGGGGTGTACAGCTGATTCGCCTCTCCTTGGTGCACCCTGGGTAACTCTAAATGAACCAGCAAATACTGGCGGTAAGACAAAGAAAGCTTCTCCTGAGTCCTGACCAACAGGACACAAACTCTAATCGATAGACTGTATTTGTGTGTGTGTGGGGTATATAGTGTGCGGCAGGAAAATGGATGTGCAATGTGCATGTGAGAGATATTTCGCTGCTGTCCATACATACATGCTACAGACATTTTGCTCTGATGTCAGAACAATACTTAGTGCACCAATCAGTAATATCTACTTATAACTGCTAAAAACTGAAGTTATATGTATCGCGAAAAAAAATTCGGATCATAAGTGCCGATTTTCGCAATCACAAATATTTTATAACACTAACTGCATATGAAGCGAGTGGTCTGACATGCATGTGAAATGCAATAAAATAAACTGGTGTAATGTGAAATTACTTACAGTGATCAGGAGTTCTTCCTCACTGTCTCAAAAATTTCTTCCGACCATCTTTTCCAATTGCCTCAAACTTCGGGTAGTTTAAAAACACTCGCTATGCCATGCCCCTTTTTGCACATGCGTACTAAGTGAATTTTACATTGCGATTTTATTAATGAAAAAAAAATATGTGAACGAAGATAGCGAATTTGCGAATTCACGAATATATGAAGAAATATCGCGAAATAGAATATTGCCCCTGCCATTTAACACTATTTGTGAGCAGCAGAGGGCAGTAGTGGAATACCAGCTGCAACAATGTCGTCGCCTTTCCAGTCAGTTTCCGCTAATCAGAAGCGAGGAGTGGGCATTATCAGCGTAACCATCCCATTTCTGTGTCTACTCAAACGCTCGCTGGTCACAATTAAGGACGACGCTTTGCATGTGGAAGAGGTGGAAATGGGGGAAGACATTACACAGGGTGATAGCCAGACCACCCTCAGTTCGTCTTCTCAGCACGAAAACGATCAAGAGGAGGAGGAGGAGGAGGAGCAGGAAACGGTTGCCTCCACTACAGAGGGTAGTACCCATGGAAGTTTAATTAAATCTGTTCTGCGTGGGTGGGCAGAAGAGGAGGAAAAGGATGAGGAGATTGAGATTGAACCTCCTGATGACGACAGCGAAGTCTTGCCTGATACTCTGGCACACATGGCTGACTTCATGTTTGGCTGCCTTTCCCGCGACCCGCGCATTATACACATTTTAGACAACACGGATTACTTTTTGTTCACCCTTCTCGACCCCCGCTACAAAGAGAACTTCTCATCTCTCATTCCTCTGGTGTAGAGGACGAGCAATACGGTACAATATCAGAAGCTCCTTGCTGAAAAATTGCTCCAAAAATTTCCAACTGACAACACAGTTCCAACAGAGGCAGGGCAACACTCTCCAAAGCCTGGGACAGTTTCATGACACCCCGCCAAAACCCTCACCCTGATGCACGGGCTAGTGTCACAAGGAGGGAAAAAGTTTGCAAGATGGTGAAGGAGTACATAGCAGACCGTGTCAGTGTCCTCAATGATCCCTCAGTGCCTTACAACTACTGGGAGTCCAAGCTGGACATGTGGCACGAACTGGCGCTCTACACCTTAGAGGTGCTGGCCTGCCCTGCCGCCAGCGTTTTGTCTGAGCGGGTATTTAGTGCTGCTGGGGGCATTATAACAGATAAGCCAATCCGCCTGTCAACTGAAAATGCTGACAGGTTGACTTATAAAAATTAACAAGGCCTTGAATGACCCTGAATTATGAACTCCACCAGAGGAAAACTGATGAACATAAAGGCACTTTAAATGTGTTGTTTATAATGTATTGAATACACTACATTCCCATGCACCCCTTCTACCACAAAAAAGGGTATATGGTTGAATTTTCCTCTACTCATCCTCCTCCTCTTCCATCATATCAACATGCTTATTCGTTGGATATAATGCCCTCGCACATATGCCCTCGCATACAATGTTTTACAGTGTCAGCTCACCTGCAGGCCTTCGCATATAATGTTTTACAGGGTCAGATCATCTATAGGCCCTCATCTACAATGTTTTACAGGGTCAGCTCACCTATAGGCCCTCACCTACAACCTTTTAAAAGGTCAGCTCACCTGCAAGCCCTCGCATATAATGTTTTACAGGGTCAGCTCACCAACAGGCCCTCGCATATAATGTTTTACATGGTCACCTTACCAGCAGGCCCTCACCTACAATCTTTTACAGGGTCAGCTCACCTATAGACCCTCGTATATAATGTTTTACAGGGTCAGCTCACCTGTAGGCCCTCACCTACAATCTTTTAAAGGGTCAACTCACCTGCAGGCCCTCGCATATAATGTTTTACAGGGTCAGCTCACCTATAGGCCCTCACCTACAACCTTTTAAAAGGTCAGTTCACCTGCAGGCCCTTGCATATAATGTTTTACAGGGTCAGCTCACCTACAGGCCCTCGCTTATAATGTTTTACCGGGTCAGCTTACCTGCAGGCCCTCACCTACAATCTTTCACAGGGTCAGCTCACCTATAGGCCCTCGCATATAATGTTTTACAGGGTCAACTCACCTGTAGGCCCTCACCTACAATCTTTTACAGGGTCAGCTCACCTGCAGGCCCTCGCATATAATGTTTTACAGGGTCAGATCACCTGCAGGCCCTCACCTACAATCTTTTACAGGGTCTTCTCACCTGCAGGCCCTCGCATATAATGTTTCACGGGGTCAGCTCACCTGCAGGCCCTCACCTATAATCTTTTAGAGGGTCAGCTCACCTTCAGGCCCTCGCATATAATATTGTAAAGGGTCAGCTCACCTGCAGGCCTTCACCTAAAACCTTTTAGAGGGTCAGCTCACCTGCAGGCCCTCAACCATATTTTTTTTGATGGTCAGCTCAGCAGCAGACCCTCACTCCTAATGTTTTAGAGGGTTAGCTCAGCAGAAGGCCCTTACCCCTAATGTTTTAGATGGTCAGATCAGTAAAACCTTGCTCCAAATGTTTTTGAGGGTCATCAGCAGGCCATCAATCATAATTTTTAAAGGGTGTGTATGATGCCTTCCTTTATGTGTAACAAAGGGTGTATTAGAGTGCCGGTTCCTTGTAATTTTTGGCAGCCCTTTCACTTAGTGCATAGGCTTTATGAGTGTAGGAGTCCCACTACCTGAACAATTGTACCACAATGTGAATGAGGCCCTCCTTTATGTGATATACAGGTTTTATCGGAGTGCCTCGCTTGTATTTTTTGGCAGCACTTGCACTTTATATACAGTGCCTTGCAAAAGTATTCACCCCCTTTGACTTTTTTCGTATTTTGTTACATTACAGTCTTAAGTTCAATGTCTTGTTAATATGAATTTTAGTTGAAGGATCAGAACACAATATTCGAAGTTGGTGAAGTGAAAGGAGAAAAATATATAAATAAAACTATTGTTAATAAATAGAAAACAGAAAATTGCCATGTGCGTATGTATTCACCCCTTTTGTTAAGAAGCCCATACAAAGCTCTGGTGCAACCAATTACCTTCAGAAGTCACATAATTATTGAAATTATGTCCACCTGTCTGCAATCTAAGTGTCACATGATCTGTCATTACATATACACATCTTTTTTGAAAGGCCCCAAAGGCTGCAACACGTAAGCAAGAGGCATCACTAACCAAACACTGCCATAAAGACCAAGGAACTCTCCAAACAAGTAAGGGACAATGTTGCTGAGAAGTATAAGTCAGGGTTAGGTTATAAAAAAATATCCAAATCTTTGATGATCCCCAGGAGCACAATCAAATCTATCGTAACCAAATGGAAAGAACATGGCACAACAGCAAACCTGCCAAGAGACGGGCTACAACCAAAACTCACGGATCGTGCAAGGAGGGCATTAATCAGTGAGGCAGCACAGAGACCTAAGGTAACCCTGGAGGAGCTGCAGAGTTCCACAGTAGAGACTGGAGTATCTGTACATAGGGCGACAATAAGCCATGCACTCCATAGAGTTGGGCTTTATGGCTGAGTGGGCAGAAGAAAGCCATTACTTTCAGCTAAAAACAAAAAGGCATGTCGTGAGTATGCGAAAAGGCATATGGAAGACTCCTAAAATGTATGGAGGAAGGTGCTCTGGTCTGATGAAACTAAAATTGAACTTTTCGGTCAACAAAGAAAACACTATGTCTGGCGCAAACCCAACACATCACATCACCCAAAGAACACCATCCCCACAGGGAAACATGGTGGTAGCAGCATCATGCTGTGGAGTGTTTATAAGCAGCTGGGACTGGGAAACTGGTCAGAGTTGAGGGAAAGATGGATGGTGCTAAAAACAGCATATGTGCATTTGTGACAAAACAAAAAAACACCCATTTTGGGCAAGATAATGCATTTGCAGCCTTTGCTGCATTTGTGACAGTGAAATACAAGCTTGAAATACTGCAATTATATTTTGGTTTTAAAAAAACACCCTTTTTTTGCAATAACCTACATCTGGTGTCTTTGCTACATTTGTCACAGTGAAATACAAGCTTGAAATACTACAATTATATTCTGGGTTTTTAAAAAACACCAATTTTTTGCAGGACCCTACATCTGGGGCCTTTGCTGCATTTGTCACAGTGAAATACAAGCTTGAAATACTGCAATTATATTCTGGTTTTAAAACACCCATGTTTTGCAATACCCTACATCGGGTACCTTTGCTGCATTTGTCACAGTGAAATACAAGCTTGTACTGTAATTATATTCTGGGTTTTAAAAAAACACCCATTTTTTGCAAGACTCTACATCTGGGGCCTTTGCTGCATTTGTCGTCACAGTGAAATACAAAGAATTACTTATAATAGATATAGTGGATATATAACACGTATTAATTAATTAGAAAATGCATAAGGAGGTTGAACGTGCTTCTAAAATTACCTTTAATTAGACATAGGGGTAAAGGGAAAATACCCTAGTGATAAAAATAAGAAGGTTCTCACCTAGCAAAACAAATAACAGTTTTTTGTAGAAGGCCTGATGCAGGAAACAGTAGGTTGAATTGGGGTGGCAAGATTGAACACCAGGGTAGTAATTTCTATCCCTATTATTCATTCTAGATTCTAGTCTCTGCCCAGGGAATCCCCCTGATGGTAAAAGCCCCCTGTCCCCATAACTAAGGCCTGACTGAGCCGTATTGAAACCCTACAATAATATATGTAACTGATGTATACATATTCACATGGGTGTAGGAGTACACCTTATACATATATAAAGACAATGGAAACCCCAACGCATTTCCTCCACATTTTGCGGTTCATCAGGGGGTGATAATAATGCGTATTCATAGGGATTAATATAATCATATAAAGAAAATGATACATAGATGATGAAATACTTATCTCCCTGAGTTCACTTGTAGGATCATGGTATTTGTGACACCATGTCAGCCGGTGCCTAGAAAAAATCATTCAATTAAATGGAGATTGTCACTACAAAACTCACATGGTATCAATAAATTGTCCTGACATAAGCGTACTTACTGATGTACAATGCCCACATTGCCTGACACGCTGATACATGGGGAGTGTTAAGCGGCTAGTGTACCATGTACCAGTCTTTAAGACAGGTACATTGACATATATAGATGACTACCTTCGTCCTACAGTTTAGGAAGTCTTTCATTTTATGAATATAATTGGTTACGGAACAGATCACAGTTTTAGTGGTTAGTAAGAAGTTACAGGCCTTGCAATTACCACATCTGAAAACCCCTATTGGTCTTCTATCCAGCCATTTACCATCTTTTTTCGGACCGGTGTAATGGCTGTGGACTAGACGGTCCTTTAAACTTCTACCCTTTCTGTATGTAATCTGTGGAAAGGGACGGATCACCTTGGAAAGATCCTTGTCCATTACCAAAATAGGCCAATAGGTTCTCAGAATAGCTAGGACTTCTTTGTTGGCTACATCGAAAGTCGAGATAAGATTAATCAGATTAACTTCGTTATTTTTAGCTTTTGGCACAAGGAGGTCACTCCTTTTTTTACTTTCATAGATCTGGAAAGCTTCTTTTAGGATAAATTTAGGGTAACCTTGCTGGGATAATCTGTTTTGTAGTTTTCTCGACTCACGATGGAAGTTCTCATTATTGGAGCAATTCCTACGAATACGTAAATATAGCCCCTTGGGGATGCCTTATAACTGTTACTGGATGATGACTGTCCCAGTTTAAAATGCTGTTGGTAGTGGTAGGTTTTCGATAAACTGATGTAGTCAAATTCCCTAGAGTAAGTTTGACTTCAACATTCAGAAAAGTTATACAGTAAAGCTCAGACCGATGTCATTGTCATTAAGTGTGGTGATAAAATCACCAAACTCCTCCTCCTTACCATTCCAAATCAGAAAGACATCGTCGATGTAACGAGTCCGAAAAAGGATCTTATCATTCTACCAGATCTGATAGTCCGGGAAAATGTATTGGTCCTCCCACCAGACCAGGAGGAGATTAGCATAGGTTGGGGCACAGGGGGTCCCCATTGCTGTCCCCCTGAGCTGGTGGTAGAAAGATCTGTTAAACACAAAAAAATTATGAGTTAAGGTGTATTCAAGTAGACGCATAATGAACTGATTATGGTTCCGACAGTGGATACCTCTGGTCCTGAGGTAGTGGGCAGTTGCCGCCATGCCTCCATCATGTGGTATAGATGTATATAAGGATTCCACGTCTATACTAGCAAGGAAACAATCAGAATCAATGGAAATTGTTTCAATTCTGCGTAAAAAGTTCACAGTATCTCTAGTATATGATTGTAATGATGAAACAAAATCCCTCAGAACTCTGTCTAAATATATACCACAATGATGAGTGAGGGAGTTGACTTTTGACACAATAGGACGACCCTTAAGTAACTCCAGCCCTTTATGCACCTTTGGAAGACTATAAAACTTAGCCAGTTGAGGAGAGTTAGGAAAAAGAAATAGGAATTCAGTATTATCAATAAATCCCTGTTCAAGACCATTTTGGAGAATGGATTTAAGTTGTGTCTGGAACATGGGAGAGGGATCACTCTGAAAAGTTCTATAGCTGTCCTTATTATTAAGCAAATCAAGACACATTTTTTTTATATTTTTCATGGTCAAGAATAACTAGATTACCTCCTTTATCAAACGGTTTTATTACAATAGTGTTATTGCTCTCTAGGCTTCTAAGGGCCATGGATTCACTATAAGATAAATTGTGATATATAGAGAGATTACTGTTGAGCTATTCTATTTCAGCAACTACTAATTGTAAAAAGATGTCAATATGTTCAGAATTCATTACTGGTGGTAATCTATAGTGATGTCGCGAACATAAAATTTTCAGTTCGCGAACAGCGAACGCGAACTTCCGCAAATGTTCGCGAACTGGCGAACCGGGCGAACCGCCATAGACTTCAATAGACAGGCGAATTTTAAAACCCACAGGGACTCTTTCTGGCCACAATAGTGATGAGAAAGTTGTTTCAAGGGGTCTAACACCTGGACTGTGGCATGCCGGAGGGGGATCTATGGCAAAACTCCCATGGAAAATTACGTAGTGGACGCAGAGTCGGGTTTTAATCCATAAAGGGCATAAATCAACTAACATTCCTAAATTGTTTGGAATAACGTGCTTTAAAACATCCAGTGTGTGTATACGATCAGGTATGATGTTGTATCGATCAGGTAGTGTAAGGGTTACGCCCGCATCACAGACATTGACAGACCAAACTCCCCTTTTAATGCACCGCAAACAGTTCATTTGCACAACCGCAAACTCCCCATTTGCACAAGGTTGGATACCAAGCTAGCCACGTCCCGGTGATGTCATTGAAGGTTTCTTCCTCCACCCAGCCACGTACAACACCAAGGGTCCCCGAAAGGTCAATTGAATTGATTTTTCGAACGGGGAGATGGTTAAAAAAACGCTGGCTCCCTCCCCTTTGTTTTTATCCACGGTGACTGCGTCTGCGCCGTGCAATTTACTGTCACACCCGATATGAGTGGTATTTTCTGTAGTACTATTCTCATCAGTTTAATCCCTCTAACGTCCCCGACTCCCCAATCTGGGGGCCATTTATTAAACAGATTTTTCGGACGGGGAGATGGTTAAAAAAACGCTGGCTCCCTCCACTCTGTTTTAATCCACGGTGACTGCGTCTGCGCCGTGCAATTTACTGTCACACCCGATATGAGTGGTATTTTCTGTAGTACTATTCTCATCAGTTTAATCCCTCTAACGTCCCCAATCTGGGTGCCATTTATTGAATAGATTTTTCGAACGGGGAGATGGTTAAAAAAAACCTGGCTCCCTCCACTCTGTTTTAAACCACGGTGACTGCGTCTGCGCCGTGCAATTTACTGTCACACCCGATATGAGTGGTATTTTCTGTAGTACTATTCTCATCAGTTTAATCCCTCTAACGTCCCCAATCTGGGTGCCATTTATTGAATAGATTTTTCGAACGGGGAGATGGTTAAAAAAACGCTGGCTCCCTCCACTCTGTTTTAAACCACGGTGACTGCATCTGCGCCGTGCAATTTACTGTCACACCCGATATGAGTGGTATTTTCTGTAGTACTATTCTCATCAGTTTAATCCCTCTAACATCCCCAATCTGGGGGCCATTTATTAAATAGATTTTTTGAACGGGGAGATGGTTAAAAAAACGCTGGCTCCCTCCACCGATATGAGTGGTATTTTCTGTAGTATTATTCTCATCAGTTTAATCCCTGTTACGTCCCATATCAGGAATTGCCTTTTATGAAAAAAAATTTAGGCCGGGTACCTTCGACTGCCTTCACAGTGACAGACCAAACTCTCATACACTAAACTGAATTGATTTCAGGAACCGGGAGATGGAAAAAGCAGCTTGGTCGGTCCTCTTACTCCCAAATTGGGGCACTGCGCGTGCACAGAGCAATGTGCTGTGACACCCTATATGAGTGGTGTCTTAACTAGTACTATTGCTATCAGTTTAATCCCTGTTACGGACCCTATCCGGTCGAATTGATTAACCATTGTCGAATCCCCCATTGACATCCCCCTTATAAGCTGTGTAAAGCATATTTTTTAGTTTGGTTTTGAACTGCTGCATCCTTTCCGACTTTTGGTAATTTGGTAACATTTCTGCCACTTTCTGCTTATACCGGGGGTCTAGTAGCGTGGCCACCCGATCGCTTTTGGTCTGACCATAATGAAGCAACGGCCTTATCATCTGGGGTGTGGCAACATTGCCAACACACTTTTATAGAGGTGATGATGATTGCTTCATTGTGATACGCAAGCCCCTTCACCACAACAAGGTAACGATCACGAAGGGGAATTGACACTTGTATGTGCCTTTTTTTTTTGGTTTGTTTTTGCAGCCACAGTGCTGCACCATAGGACATAAAAATTAGGCATGTACACATGCCTGAAAAATAATGGCACTGTTGCAGACGCTATTGTAGCAGCGGCCGGAAAAATTTATGTTTTCCAGGCAGAAAAGTGACTAAAACATTACGGCTTGAACCCTAGTTGGTGGTGGAGAATTCACGAAAGTCATCCGGTATGCAGACATTAAATACAGCAGCGTGGGGACCATTTTGAGGCCAAGGCATGTAATCAGGCCTTTTGTTAGTCAAACGTATCCCCCACTGTCAGTCCCTTCGGGATCCATGCCTCATTCATCTTTATGAAGGTGAGGTAATCAACACTTTTTTGACCGAGGCGACTTCTCTTGTCAGTGACAATGCCTCCTGCTGCACTGAAGCTCCTTTCTGACAGGACACTTGAAGCAGGGCAGGCCAGAAGTTCTATCGCAAACTGGGATAGCTCAGGCCACAGGTCAAGCCTGCACACCCAGTAGTGAAGGGGTTCATTGCTCCTCAGAGTGTCGATATCTGCTGTTAAGGCGAGGTAGTCTGCTACCTGTCGGTCGAGTCGTTCTCTAAGGCTGGATCCCGAAGGGCTGTGGCGATGAGTAGGACTGAAAAAGCTCCGCATGTCCTCCATCAACAACACATCTGTAAATCGTCCAGTCCTTGCCGCCGTGGTAGGAGGAGGATTACACTCACCTCTTCCCCTGTTAGATTCCCGTTGTGCTGTGACATCTCCCTTATAAGCTGTGTAAAGCATATTTTTTAGTTTGGTTTTGAACTGCTGCATCCTTTCCGACTTTCGGTAATTTGGTAACATTTCTGCCACTTTCTGCTTATACCGGGGGTCTAGTAGCGTGGTCACCCAGTACAGATCGTTCTCCTTTATCCTTTTTATACGTGGGTCCCTCAACAGACATGACAGCATGAAAGACCCCATTTGAACAAGGTTGGATGCAGAGCTTCTCATTTCCCGTTCCTCGTCCTCACTGATGTCATTGACGGTCTGTTCTTCCCCCCAGCCACGTACAACACCATGGGTCCCAGATAGGTGACAACAACGAGCACCCTGGGGTGCCTGCTGTGGTTGGTCTTCCTCCTCCTCAAAGCCGCCACATTCCTCCTCTGACTCCTCTTCCTCATACTCCTCTTCCAGCGTTGCTGCAGGTCCGGCAAGCGATGATGACAAGGCTGTTTCTGGTGGTGATGGTGACCACAACTCTTCCTCTTCCTCTTCACGCTCATCTACAGCCTGATCCAGAACTCTTCGCAGGGCACGCTCCAGGAAGAAAACAAATGGGATGAGGTCGCTGATGGTGCCTTCGGTGCGACTGACTAGGTTTGTCACCTCCTCAAAAGGACGCATAAGCCTACAGGCATTGCGCATGAGTGTCCAGTAACGTGGCAAAAAGATTCCCAGCTCCGCAGAGGCTGTCCTAGCACCCCGGTCATACAAATACTCGTTGACGGCTTTTTCTTGTTGGAGCAGGCGGTCGAACATTAGGAGTGTTGAATTCCAACGTGTCGGGCTGTCGCATATCAAGCGCCTCACTGGCATGTTGTTTCGCCACTGAATATCGGAAAAGTGCGCCATGGCCGTGTAGGAACGCCTGAAATGGCCACACACCTTCCTGGCCTGCTTGAGGACGTCCTGTAAGCCTGGGTACTTAGACACAAAACGTTGTACGATGAGATTCAACACATGTGCCATGCACGGCACATGTGACAACTTGCCCAAATTTAATGCCGCCAACAGATTGCTTCCATTGTCACACACCACTTTGCCGATCTCCAGTTGGTGCGGGGTCAGCCACTGATCCACCTGTGCGTTCAGGGCGGACAGGAGTGCTGGTCCTGTGTGGCTCTCTGCTTTCAGGCAAGTCAACCCCAAGATAGCGTTACACTGTCGTATCCGGGATGTGGAATAGCCCCTGGGGAGCTGGGGGGAATCAGTTGATGTGCAGCCAGACGCCGCAGCAGAAGAGGACTCAGCCGAGGAGGAAATTAAAGAGGATGGAGTAGGAGTAGAGGAGGTGGCAGTAGGTCTGCCTGCAAGTCGTGGTGGTGTCACCAACTCCGCTGCAGAGCCACGCATTCCATGCTTGTCAGCCGTCAGCAGGTTGACCCAATGCGCAGTATACGTGATATACCTGCCCTGACCGTGCTTTGCAGACCAGGTATCAGTGGTCAGATGGACCCTTGCCCCAACACTGTATGCCAGAGATGCCATGACTTCCTTTTCAATGACATGGTAGAGGTTTGGGATTGCCTTTTTTGAAAAAAAATTTCGTCCGGGTACCTTCCACTGTGGTGTCCCAATAGCGACAAATTTTTTGAAGGCCTCAGACTCTACCAGCTGGTATGGTAAAAGCTGGCGGGCTAAGAGTTCCGTCAAGCCAGCTGTCAGTCGCCGGGCAAGGGGGTGACTTTGTGACATTGGCTTCTTATGCTCAAACATGTCCTTGACAGACACCTGACTGTGGGCAGATGAGCAGGACGTGCTGAAGGTGAGAGATGGAGTGGCGGGTGGTTGAGAGGGGGCAGGGAGGACAGCAGTGGTTGACGTGGCTGAAGATGCAGGACCAGGAGGAGCATGGTGGCTTTGAGTTTGTGTGCTGCTTGTACTCATGTGTTGATCCCATAGGCGTTTGTGATGTGAGATCATGTGCCTTCGCAAAGCAGTTGTACCAAGGTGGGTGTTGGACTTCCCACGACTCAGTTTCTTTTGGCACAGGTTGCAAATGGCATTGCTTTTATCAGAGGCAGACACACAAAAAAAATGCCACACTGCTGAGCTTTGCAATGACGGCATTCTAGTGGTGGCAACAGCATGCGTTGACTGGCGTGCTGTCTGGCTGACCCCAGGTGCCGATACATGCTGTCTGACTGTGCCACTAACTCCTTGCGACGACCTCCCCCTGCTTCCAACTCGTCTCCTCATTCTCTCTGTCTCCCCTTCAGAACTTTCCCCCTCTTCTTCTCTTCGAGCAGGCACCCACGTGGCATCCGTGGACACATCGTCATCATCAACCGCTTCACTTGTATCTGACACCTCAGCAAAGGAAGCAGCAGCGGGTACAACATCATCATCATCACACTGTACGTCCATGTGTGTAATCCTGCCTGACTGAGACATATCCCCGTAATCTACATCATCTGGCAATAATGGTTGCGCATCACTAATTGCATCCAACTGATGTGTAAATAACTCCTCTGACGGATCAAGTGAAGCGGCTGTGGTGGCTGTGGTGGTAGTGGCGACGGGCGGGTGCGTGGTAACTTGAGAGCAGGTGACCGAAGCTGAGTTGGAGGAGGATGGTGCGTCAAGGTTCTTAGCGGAAGCTGTTGAAGATTGGGTGTCCTGTCTAAGCCAGTCAACTACGTCCTCTGAATTTTTCGGGTTCAGGGTACGTGGCCTCTGAAAACTGGGCATTATTCCAGGGACAGTGGAAATCACAGCACCACGACCACGACGGCCCCTGCGGGGTGGCCTGCCTCTGCCTGTCATTTTTTTTTTAGATAAGTGGTACTACGCGTGCTAGGTACTGTGCCACCCGGTATGAGTGGTTGGCACTGGCAGTGGGCACACTACAGTCTGTGGAAGTGGGCCTGACACACACTGGCAGCAGGCAAGCAACTGAATTTAGACTACTGTCTAAAAATTAAATGCCTTATTTATCGGCAAGCTACTGTGCCACCCGGTATCAGTGGTTGGCACTGGCAGTGGGCACACTACAGTCAGTGGAAGAGGGCCTGACACACACTGGCAGCAGGCAAGCAACTGAAATTACACTAAAGTGTAAAAATTAAATGCCTTATTTATCGGCAAGCTACTGTGCCACCCGGTATGAATGGTTGGCACTGGCAGTGGGCACACTACAGTCAGTGGAAGAGGGCCTGACACACACTGGCAGCAGGCAAGCAACTGAATTTAGACTACTGTCTAAAAATTAAATGCCTTATTTATCGGCAAGCTACTGTGCCACCCGGTATCAGTGGTTGGCACTGGCAGTGGGCACACTACAGTCAGTGGAAGCGGGCCTGACACACACTGGCAGCAGGCAAGCAACTGAAATTACACTAAAGTGTAAAAATTAAATGCCTTATTTATCGACAAGCTACTGTGCCACCCGGTATCAGTGGTTGGCACTGGCAGTGGGCACACTACAGTCAGTGGAAGCGGGCCTGACACACACTGGCAGCAGGCAAGCAACTGAATTTAGACTACTGTCTAAAAATTAAATGCCTTATTTATCGGCAAGCTACTGTGCCACCCGGTATCAGTGGTTGGCACTGGCAGTGGGCACACTACAGTCAGTAGAAGCGGGCCTGACACACACTGGCAGCAGGCAAGCAACTGAAATTACACTAAAGTGTAAAAATTAAATGCCTTATTTATCGGCAAGCTACTGTGCCACCCGGTATGAGTGGTTGGCACTGGCAGTGGGCACACTACAGTCAGTAGAAGCGGGCCTGACACACACTGGCAGCAGGCAAGCAACTGAAATTACACTAAAGTGTAAAAATTAAATGCCTTATTTATCGACAAGCTACTGTGCCACCCGGTATCAGTGGTTGGCACTGGCAGTGGGCACACTACAGTCAGTGGAAGAGGGCCTGACACACACTGGCAGCAGGCAAGCAACTGAATTTAGACTACTGTCTAAAAATTAAATGCCTTATTTATCGGCAAGCTACTGTGCCACCCGGTATCAGTGGTTGGCACTGGCAGTGGGCACACTACAGTCAGTGGAAGCGGGCCTGACACACACTGGCAGCAGGCAAGCAACTGAATTTAGACTACTGTCTAAAAATTAAATGCCTTATTTATCGGCAAGCTACTGTGCCACCCGGTATCAGTGGTTGGCACTGGCAGTGGGCACACTACAGTCAGTGGAAGCGGGCCTGACACACACTGGCAGCAGGCAAGCAACTGAAATTACACTAAAGTGTAAAAATTAAATGCCTTATTTATCGGCAAGCTACTGTGCCACCCGGTATCAGTGGTTGGCACTGGCAGTGGGCACACTACAGTCAGTGGAAGAGGGCCTGACACACACTGGCAGCAGGCAAGCAACTGAATTTAGACTACTGTCTAAAAATTAAATGCCTTATTTATCGGCAAGCTACTGTGCCACCCGGTATCAGTGGTTGGCACTGGCAGTGGGCACACTACAGTCAGTGGAAGCGGGCCTGACACACACTGGCAGCAGGCAAGCAACTGAATTTAGACTACTGTCTAAAAATTAAATGCCTTATTTATCGGCAAGCTACTGTGCCACCCGGTATCAGTGGTTGGCACTGGCAGTGGGCACACTACAGTCAGTTGAAGTCGGCCTGACACACACTAGCAGCAGGCAAGCAGCTGAAATTACACTAAAGTGTAAAAATTAAATGCCTTTTTTATGCAAAGTCCTGTGCCAGCCGGTATGAGTGGTGGGCACTGGCAGTGGGCACACTACAGTCAGTGGAAGTCAGCCTGACACACACTGGCAGGCAACTAACCTTAGATTAAAGTGTAAAAATTAAGTGCCTATTTTTTAAGCAAAGTCCTGTGCCACTCGGTATGACAGGGGTGGGCACTGGCAGTGGGCACACTACAGTCAGTTGAAGTCGGCCTGACACACACTAGCAGCAGGCAAGCAGCTGAAATTACATTAAAGTGTAAAAATTAAATGCCTTTTTTAAGCAAAGTCCTGTGCCAGCCGGTATGAGTGGTGGGCACTGGCAGTGGGCACACTACAGTCAGTGGAAGTCAGCCTGACACACACTGGCAGGCAACTAACCTTAGATTAAAGTGTAAAAATTAAGTGCCTATTTTTTAAGCAAAGTCCTGTGCCACTCGGTATGACAGGGGTGGGCACTGGCAGTGGGCACACTACAGTCAGTTGAAGTCGGCCTGACACACACTAGCAGCAGGCAAGCAGCTGAAATTACACTAAAGTGTAAAAATTAAATGCCTTTTTTATGCAAAGTCCTGTGCCAGCCGGTATGAGTGGTGGGCACTGGCAGTGGGCACACTACAGTCAGTGGAAGTCAGCCTGACACACACTGGCAGGCAACTAACCTTAGATTAAAGTGTAAAAATTAAGTGCCTATTTTTTAAGCAAAGTCCTGTGCCACTCGGTATGACAGGGGTGGGCACTGGCAGTGGGCACACTACAGTCAGTTGAAGTCGGCCTGACACACACTAGCAGCAGGCAAGCAGCTGAAATTACATTAAAGTGTAAAAATTAAATGCCTTTTTTAAGCAAAGTCCTGTGCCAGCCGGTATGAGTGGTGGGCACTGGCAGTGGGCACACTACAGTCAGTGGAAGTCAGCCTGACACACACTGGCAGGCAACTAACCTTAGATTAAAGTGTAAAAATTAAGTGCCTTTTTTTAAGCAAAGTCCTGTGCCACACGGAATGACAGGGGTGAGCACTGGCAGTGGGCACACTACAGTCTGTGGGCCTGCAGCTCCTCACACACAGGCAGGCCAGGCAACTGCAATATGTATATAAAGGAAAAAAAAAAAGCAGACTAATGTTGCAGCCCTAAAAAGGGCTTTTTGGGGTGCTGTCAGGACGCTGTCCTTACAGCAGAGATCAGATGAGTCTTTCAGGACTGGAGTGGACACTGAATTCACTAGCCTAGCTATCGATTTCCCAATTAAATCAGCAGCAGTTACAGTCTCCCTCCTCTCACTAAGACTGCAGCTTCAGAATGAATCTAAAATGGATGCTGTGCAGGAGGTGGGAGGGTCTGGGAGGGAGGGTATGCTGCTGATTGGCTGGAATGTGTCTGCTGACTGTGAGGTACAGGGTCAAAGTTTGCTCAATGATGATGTATAGGGGGCGGACCGAACATCGCATGTGTTCGCCCGGCAGAGGCGAACGCGAACAAGCTATGTTCGCCGGGAACTGTTCGCCGTCGGATAGTTCGGGCCATCTCTAGTAATCTAGTGCTAGTTGGACGTAAGTTGGTGAATGGTCCATCACCTGGTTCTCTTGATCCCTCCTCCCACAGGTCAAGCAGTATCTGAAAATCAGGGAAGTCATCAAAATTAATTCCCAGTTCTGTACATGTTTGTTTATTAGTGTTTTGATAAAACTTGTGCCATTTTAGCCTTCTACAGAAAAGGCTAAGATCCTTTACTAATGTAAATTTATTTAATTTTGTAGTGGGTACAAAAGATAGGCCTCTCTGCAGAAGGTTAATTTCAGTATCTGTTAGTACGCGAGCAGAAAGATTAATAATTTGAAGACCATCTGTAAGGGTGGTTGTCGCCACCCCTTCTGCAGTCTCTTAGTTGGTAGGGACTTTGATTGTTTGATAAAAAAGGAACCTGTGATGGATGAGAAGATGTATATGAGGAAGAGGAGGATGAGGGAGGAGGAGGGGGGTGAGGGGGAAAAAAACCTCCACCTGCCCGGCCAGAATTCCCTCGCTGTCTTCCCATGGATTTATCGCTTCCGATCCCAGTCACAGGTGGTCTTAATGAAAGACTAGCGTACACTTGTTTTATTTGAGATGTCTCTCCTTTTGATATAGCCTCTGCCTCTAGTAAAATACAGTCGCCCCCCTCTGGACCTTTATGGTGCGAGAAGCACCTTTAATATTAATAATGATCTATTTATCAGGGTCCCTATGATCATTGTATTTAGTGAGTATGGGTACCCCTCCATTATGGGGAGTCCCTCTCACTTTCCCTTTATAACTCTAATATCAGATTTCTCACTTTCCCTCTCCCTAACAATTTATTTCTGGCTAGTTGCATATTTTTATCCATATGCCCTCTCAGTAATATAAAGGGGTTGTCTGTTACATTATTATTAATTTAACCTTGTGACATCCATTTCTATGACTCGGTTTCATCTGAGCCTTTCAACCCGATCTACTTCTGGTTTCGGAGCTCTGCGATTCATGTATGCGCTCCAAATACCAGAAGTCACATGTTTGAGGTCCATTCATGCATTCCACCGGCCGGAAGTATCTTCCCGGCGAACGGAAGTTCCACATGACATCGACGCTTTAAATTCTGAGTGCTAAACATGGTACACTAGCCGCTTAACACTTCCCATGTATCAGCGTGCCAGGCACTGTGGGCATTGTACATCAGTAAGTATGCTTATGTCAGGACAATTTATTGATACCATGAGAGTTTTTAGTGACAATCTTCATTTAATTGAATGATTTTTTCTAGGCACCGGCTGACATGGTGTCACATATACCATGATCCCACAAGTGAACTCAGGGAGATAAGTATTTCATCATCTATGTATCATTTTCTTTATATGATTATATTAATACCTACGAATATGCATTATTATCAGCCCCTGATGAACCGCCAAATGCGGAGGAAACGCGTCAGTTTTTCAATTGTCTTTATATATGTATAAGGTGTACTCCTACACCCATGTGAATATGTATACATCACTTACATATATTATTGTAGGGTTTCAATAGGGCTCAGTCAGGCCTAAGGTACGGGGACAGAGGGCCTCTGCCATCAGGGGGCTTCCCTGGGAAGAGACTAGAATCTAGAATGAATAATAGGGATAGAAATTACTACCCTGGTGTTCAATCTTGCCACCCCAATTCAACCTACTGTTTCCTGCATCAGCCCTTTATCATCCAGTTATTTGTTTTGTTAGGTGAGAACCTTCTTATTTTTATCACTAGGGTATTTGCCCTTTACCCCTATGTCTAAATAAAGGTAATTTTAGAAGCACGTTCACCCTCCTTATGAACAGTGAAATACAAGCTTGAAGCAATGCAATTATATTCTAGGTTTGAAAAAACATCAATTTTTTGCAATACCCTATATCTGGTGCCTTTGCTGCATTTGTCACAGTGAAATACAAGCTTGAAATACTGCAATTATATTCTGGGTTTTAAAAAAACACCCATTTTTTGCAAAACCCTACATCTGGGGCCTTTGCTGCATTTGTCACAGTGAAATATAGGCGTTAGATAGTGCTGTTATATGCTGGTATTAAAAAAACACCCATTTTGGGCAAGATAATACATTTGCGGCCCTTGCTGCATTTCTGACAGTACAATACAATCGTTATATACCGCTGTTATATACTGGTATTAAATAAAAAACATCCATTTTCGGCAAGATAATACATTTGTGGCCTTTGTTGCAATTGTGACAGTCAAATACAAAGTTTAAATACTGCAGTTATATTCTTGGTTTAAAAAAACACCAATTTTTGGCAAGACCCTACATCTGGGTCCTTTGCTGAATTTGTCACAGTCAAATTCTAGCGTTAAATACTGCTGTTATATTCTGGTTTTAAAAAAACACCCATTTTGGGCAATACCCTACATCTGTGGCCTTTGCTGCCTTTGTCACAGTCAAATACAAGCTTTAGATACTGCTGTTATATTCTGGTTTAAAAAAAAAACACCCATTTTGGGCAAGACCCTACTTCGGGGGCCTTTGCTGCATTTGTCACAGTCAAATACAACCAGCCAATACTGCAATTTTTACGTATTGTAGTTCGGAGGAAGAGGCAGTGGTCGCACAGAGCCACCAGCACAGCAGAAGAGGGAGCGAAAGCAGAGCGGCCGTCCCCTAGACAGTAAGCCTGCTACTTCCCACCACAGCAAGGGACCGAGCAGTTCTTCAGACAATGTGCTAACGACAAGACACAAGTGGTTTGCACGATGTGCAATCACAGCCTGAAGCAAGACATAAACATTCTCAACCTGAGCACAACCTGCATAACCAGGCATCTAAGTGCAAAGCACAAACTGCAGTGGAGTAGACACTAGAGTTGAGCGGACACCTAGATGTTCGGGTTCGGCAGGTTCGGACGAACCTGAAAAAAAAGTCAATGGGAACCCGAACTTTTGACCACTAAAATGGCTCTAAAATAGCCCTGGAAAAAGCTAGAGGGCTGCAAAAGGCAGCAAAATGTGCTTAAGAGCATGGCAAATGCTCTGCAAACAAATGTGGATAGGGAAATGAATAAAAAAAACATAAAAGACCTTAAAAATAATAATAATTAGGAATGATGTAGGAGGAAGAGGTTGAGGAGGCGGTGAATGGGTGGATGTGGCGGTCTAGGTGGAAGCGACGGCGAAGGAGGAATAGGTAGCCAACACAGATGTGTGTTATTTTGCATTTTTACATAGGGTTATCCCCCAAAATATTGGGACATATAAATAAAAAAAAAGGAATAAGTGCACTTGAGTACAAGGATGGATGGTTGAGGCTGTTAGAACTCTCAATTCTGCACAAGGTACAGACAAGTCTTGTGGGATCCAGGCCTGGTTCATTTTAATGAACGTGAGCTTGTCCACGTTGGCTGTGGACAGGGGGCTGCATCTGTCTGTAATGACGCCTCCTGCCGTGCTACATACACGTTCAGAGAGTACACTGGCTGCAGGGCAGGCCAGCACCTCCAAGGCATACAGGGCAAGCTCTGGCCATGTGGACAATTTGGAGACACAGAAGTTGAATGGGGCAGAACCATCAGTCAGTACGTGTAGGCGTGTGCACAGGTACTGTTCCACCATGTTGTTCAAATGCTGCCTCCTGCTAACACGCTATATATCAGCAGTTGGGGCCGGTTGTTGCGGCGAGGTGACAAAGCTTTTTCACATGTCGGCCATGCTAACCCTGCCTTCTGAGGTGCTAGCGCTGACACAGCTGCGTTGGCGACCTCTTCCTCCTCCCCTGCCTTCGCCTTGTGATTTCAGTTGTCCCCCGGCGTTAGTCGGGAATGCTCTCAGTAGCGCGTCTACCAGCGTGTGCCTGTAGTCACGCATCTTCCGATCACACTCAAGTAAGGGAATTAAGGATGTCACATTGTCTTTGTAACGGGGATCCAGGAGGGTGGCCACCCAGTAGTTAGCACACGTTAAAATGTGGGCAACTCTGCTGTCGTTGCGCAGGCACTGCAGCAAGTAGTCGCTCATGTGTGCCAGGCTGCCCAGAGGTAAGGACAAGCTGTCCTCTGTGGGAGGTGTATCGTCTGCGTCATCCGTATCCCCCCAGCCACGCACCTGTGATGGGCCCAAGCTGCTTTGGGTGCCACTCCGCTGTGAACATGCTTTATCCTCCTCCTCCTCGTCCTCCAGTAGTGGCCCCTGGCTGGCCAAATTTGTACCTGGCCTCTGCTGTTGCAAAAAAACTCCCTCTGAACCACTTCTAAAAGACTGGCCTGAAAGTGTTAGAAATTACCCCTTTTCCTCCTCCTCGTCCTGGGCCACATCCTCTTCCATCATCGCCCTAAGTGTTTTCTCAAGGAGACATAGAAGTGGTATTGTAACGCTGATAACGGAGTCATCGCCACTGGCCATGTTGGTGGAGTACTCGAATCAGCGCAACAGGGCACACAGGTCTCGCATGGAGGCCCAGTCATTGGTGGTGAAGTGGTGCTGTTCCGCAGTGCGACTCACCCGTGCGTGCTGCAGCTGAAACTCCACTATCGCCTGCTGCTTCTCGCACAGTCTCTCCAGCATGTGCAAGGTGGAGTTCCAACTGGTGGGCACGTCGCATATGAGGCGGTGAGCGGAAAGGCTGAAGTTACATTGTAGAGCAGACAGCCGAGCGGCGGCAGGATGAGAACGTCGGAAGCGAGCACAGACGGCCCGCACTTTCTGCAGCAGCTCTGACATGTTGGGGTAGTTGTGAATGAATTTCTGCACCACCAAATTCAGCACATGCGCCAGGCAAGGGATGTGCGTCAAACCAGCTAGTCCCAGAGCTGCGACGAGATTTCGCCCATTATCGCACACCACCAGGCCGGGCTTGAGGCTCACTGGCAGCAACCACTCGTCGGTCTGTTGTTCTATACCCCGCCACAACTCCTGCGCGGTGTGGGGCCTGTCCCCCAAACACATCAGTTTCAGAACGGCCTGCTGACTATTACCCCTGGCTGTGCTGAAGTTAGTGGTGAAGGTCTGTCGCTGACCGGATGAGAAGGTGGTAGAAGAGGAGGAGGAAGCCGAGTAGGAAGAGGAGGCAACAGGAGGCAAAGAATTATGCCCTGCGATCCTTGGCGGTGGAAGGACGTGCGCCAAACAGCTCTCTGCCTGGGGCCCAGCCGCCACTTCATGTACCCAGTGTGCAGTTAGGGAGATATAGCATCCCTGGCCGTGCTTACTGGTCCACATATCTGTGGTTAGGTGGACCTTGTAACAGATGGCGTTGCGCAGTGCATACTTGATTTTATCCGATACTTGGTTGTGCAGGGAGGGCACGGCTCTCCTGAAGAAGTAGTGGCGGCTGGGAACGATGCATTGTGGGACAGCAAGCGACATGAGCTGTTTGAAGCTGTCCATCTCCACCAGCCTGAATGACAGCATTTCAAAGGCCAGTAGTTTAGAAATGCTGGCATTCAGGGCCAGGGAGCGAGGGTGGCTAGGTGGGAATGTTTGTGAGCTGGAGAGCTGAACGCTGCTGTGTGACATGGTGGAGATGCTTGGTGACCGAGGTGGTGGTGGCACATCCTCTGTTTGCTGGGCGGCAGGTGCCAACGTTCCTCCAGAGGCAGAGGAAGAGGCCGAGGCAGCAGCAGAAGAGGGAGCATGAGGGGCCTGAGCCCTTTCTTGGTTTTGAAGGTGCTTACTCCACTGCAGCCCGTGTCTCGCATGTAAATGCCTGGTAATGCAGGTTGTGCTAAGGTTCAGAACGTTAATGCCTCGCTTCAGGTTCTGATGGGACAGTGTGCAAACCACTCGGGTCTTGTTGTCAGCACATTGTGTGAAGAAGTGCCATGCCAGGGAACTCCTTTAAGCTGCCTTTGGTGTGCTTGGTCCCTGGTGGCGGTGGCCAGTAGCAGGCGAACTGTTTTGGCGACGGCTGCTCTGCTTTTGCACCCTGTTCCCTCTTTTTCTACGCTGTTGGCTCGGTCTCACCACTGCCTCTTCCTCCGAACTCTGAAAGTCAGTGAAACGACCTTCATTCCATGTGGGGTCTAGGACCTTATCGTCCCCTGCATCGTCTTCCACACAGTTTTCCTCCCTGACCTCCTTTTCGGTCTGCACACTGCAGAAAGACGCAGCAGTTGGCACCTGTGTTTCGTCATCATCAGAGACGTGCTGAGGTGGTATTCCCATGTCCTCATCAGGAAACATAAGTGGCTGTGCGTCAGTGAATTCTATGTCTTCCACCCCGGGGAAGGGTGAGGTGAATGCCCTTGGGAAACCCTGCCAGCAGAGTCTTCAAACAGCATAAAAGACTGCTGCATGACTTGAGGCTCAGACAGGTTCCCCGATATGCACGGGGGTGATGTGACAGACTGATGGGCATGGGTTTCAGGCGCCACCTGTGTGCTTTCTGCAGAAGACTGGGTGGGAGATATTGTGAACGTGCTGGATCCACTGTCGGCCACCCAATCGACTAGCGCCTGTACTTGCTCAGGCCTTACCATCCTTAGAATGGCATTAGGCCCGATCAAATATCGCTGTAGATTCTGGCGGCTACTGGGACCTGAGGTAGTAGGTTCAGTAGGACATGTAGCTGTGGCAGAACAGCCACGTCCTCTCCCTGCACCAGAGGCTCCACCAACACCACCACCACGACCATGACCGCGTCCCTTATTAGATGTTTGCCTCATAGTTAGCGTTCACAAAGCAAAGTAAAAAGTGGTTGAGTCTGTTAAAAATAATTATCCGCCAATAAAAACCTTGATGTAGGGTATTGCACTCACTATTTTTTTTTTAAACTCTATATGACAGCGGTATTTGTGGCCTAAATTTACCAGTAAGTTATGCACCTCTAATCCCAGATGTGTAGTATATCAGAGTTTTTTTTTAACCCCAGTAAGGTTACTTTCACACCTGCGTTCAGGTGTCCGCTCGTGAGCTCCGTTTGAAGGGGCTCACAAACGGTCCTGAACGCAGCCGTCCAGCCCTGATGCATTCTCAATGGAGGCGGATCCACTGAGAATGCATCCGCCTGCCAGCGCTCAGCCTCCGCTCCGCTCAGTGAGCGGACACCTGAACGCTGCTTGCAGCGTTCGGGTGTCCGCCTGGCCGTGCGGAGGCGAGCGGATCCGTCCAGACTTACAATGTAAGTCATGGGGGACGGATCCGCTTGAAGATGACACCATATGGCTCAATCTTCAAGCGGATCCGTTCCCCATTGACTTTCAGACGGAAACATAAGTGGCTGTGCGTCAGTGAATTCTATGTCTTCCACCCCGGGGAAGGGTGAGGTGAATGCCCTTGGGAAACCCTGCCAGCAGAGTCTGAAACATCAGACGGATCCGCTCTGAACGCTAGTGTGAAAGTAGCCTAAGCAAAAGCCGTATTTCTGGCCTAAAATGAACAGTCCGTTATGCACCTACAATCCTAGATGTGCACTATATGAAACAGAGTTGTTTTTTTTCACCCAGTATGCCCCAGTATGCCAAATCCGTATTTCTGGCCTAAATGTAACACTTACTTATGCACCTATAATCAAAGATGTGCACTATATGAAACAGAGTTATTTTTTTTTCACCCAGTATGCCAAAGCCGTATTTCTGGCCTAAATTTGACACTCACTTATGCACCTATAATCACAGATGTTCACTATATGAAACAGAGTTTTTTTTTTTCACCCCAGTATGAGAAAGCCGTATTTCTGGCTTAAATTGAACAGTCAATTATGCACCTCTAATCCCAGATGTGCAGTATATCAGAGTTTTTTTTTTTTAACCCCAGTAAGCAAAAGCCATATTTGTGGCCTAAATTTCACAGTAACTTATGCACCTATAATCACAGATGTTGAGTATATAAAACACAGTGTTTTTTCCACCCCGATATGCAAAAGCCGTATTTCTGGCCTAAAATAAACAGTCCCTTACTAGATGTGCACTGTATGAAACAGAGTTTTTTTTTTCACCCAGTATGCCCCAGTATGCCAAAGCCGTATTTCTGGCCTAAATGTAACACTCACTTATGCACCTATAATCCTAGATGTGCACTATAGGAAACAGAGTTTTGTTTTATGAGAAAGCCGTATTTCTGGCCTAAATTGAACAGTCACTTATGCAGCGATAATCCTAGATGTGCACTATATGAAACAGAGGTTTTTTTTAACCCCAGTGTCTCAAAGCAGTATTTCTGGACTTGCACACATGCAGATATCCTGTGCTGTTGCACTATCGTTGCATAAAATGGCTTCCGATTATGTATTGACTAACTGAAGGAAAAAAAGTTTGTTTTCAGTAGTAGTTGGCTCAGGGCAGGCTTAAAACAATTGTGTACTGCACCCACAAAACACATTTGCTGTAGATCGCTGAGTAAAGAAGCAGTTCTTCATAAGATTCCTCCCTGATCTCTCCCTCACAGCAGCTGCAGCCTATCCCTACACTATTCCGAGCAGAGTGACGGGCGGCGCTACGTGACTCCAGCTTAAATAGAGGCTGGGTCACATGCCGCAGTTGGCTAATAGTAGGCATGGCTGTGATGGCCTCTTGGGGCAAGAAGTATGACGCTTGTTGATTGGCTGCTTTGCAGCCTTTCAAAAAGCGCCATATAAATCGCTGAACACCGAACCTAAACCCAAACTTTTACGTAAATGTTCGGGTTCGGGTACGGGTGCCGAAAAACCTAAAGTTCGGTACGAACTTGAACTTTACAGTTCGAGTTCGCTCAACTCTAGTAGACACCTCAAAAACAAAGAAAGGTTTCTGGCTCCTCCTGCTTCCTCTTCTGCTGCAGTCTCGGCCTGTTTATCCACCTCTGGAGTGACAGTGACACCTGCCACCCCGCAAACAGAGGATCTGCCAGGAACACCGCCACCTGGGTCACCAAGCATCTCCACAATGTCCCATGGAAGCATTCAGCTCTCTATCTCCCAAACACTGGAGCGAAAGAGGAAGTACCCCCCTACCCACCCGCATTTCCTGGCCCTGAATGCCAGCATTTCAAAAGGACTGGCGTTTGAAATGCTGTCATTTCATCTGCTGTCCCACAGTATGTCGTGCCCAGGCGCCACTACTTTTCCAGGCAAGCCATCCCTTCCCTGCACAACCAAGTGGGGGACAAAATCAGGTGTGCAATGCGCAACGCCATCTGTGGCAAGGTCCACCTAACTACGGATATGTGGACCAGTAAGCATGGTCAGGGACGTAATATATCTCCCTAACAGCACACTGGGTAAATGCAGTGGCGGCTGGGCCTGAGGTGGATAGCAGTTTTGCACATGTCCTTCCACCACCGAGGATTGCAGGGCGCTTATCTTTGCCTCCTGTTGCTTCCTCCTCCTACTCGGCTTCCTCATCCTCTACCGTCTCCTCATCCGGTCAGCATAACACCTTCACCACCAACTTCAGCACAGCCAGGGGTAAACGTCAGCAGGCCGTTCTGAAACTGATGTGTTTGGGGGACAGGCCCCACACCGCGCAGGAGTTGTGGCGGGGTATAGAACAACAGACCGACGAGTGGTTGCTGCCAGTGAGCCTCAAGCCCGGCCTGGTGGTGTGCGATAATGGGCGAAATCTCGTTGCAGCTCTGGGACTAGCCGGTTTGACGCACATCCCTTGCCTGGCGCATGTGCTGAATTTGGTGGTGCAGAAATTCATTCACAACTACCCCGACATGTCAGAGCTGCTGCAGAAAGTGCGGGCCGTCTGTGTGCACTTTCGGCGTTCTAACCCTGCTGCTGCTCGCCTGTCAGCTCTGCAGCGTAACTTCGGCCTTCCCGCTCACCGCCTCATATGCAACGTGACCACAAGGTGGAACTCCACCTTGCACATGCTGGCCAGACTGTGCGAGCAGCAGCAGGCGATAGTGGAGTTTCAGCTGCAGCACGCACGGGTGAGTCGCTCTGTGGAACAGCACCACTTCACCACCAATGAGTGGGCCTCCATGCGAGACCTGTATGCCTTGTTGCACTGTTTCGAGTACTCCACCAACTTGGCCAGTGCCGATAACACCGTTCTCAGCGTTACTATCCCACTTCTATACCTCCTTGAAAAAATGCTTTGGGCGATAATGGAATAGGATGTGGCACAGGAGGAGGAGGAGAAAGAGGGATCATTTCATAGGGTTTCAGGCCAGTCATACAGAAGTGGCTCCGAGGGTGGGTTCTTGCACCCACAAACGCCAGGTACACAATTGTCCAGCCAGGACACAGTTCTGGAGGATGATGAGGTGGAGGATGAGGAGGAGGAGGAGATGGAGGAGGAAGAACCGTGTTCACAGCAGGGTGGCAACCTAACCAGCTCATGGCCATCACTGGCACGTGGCTGAGGGAATACAGAGGACACAGACAATACACCTCTTACAGAGGAAAGCTTGTCGTTGCCTCTATGAAGCCTGGCACACATGAGCGATTAAATGCTGCAGTGTCTCTGCAATGGCCGCCGAGTTGCCCACATTCTAACTTGTGCTGATTACTGGGTGGCCACACTGCTTGTTCCCTGTTACAAGGACAATGTACCATCCTTAATTTCGTCACTGGAGAGTGATCATAAGATGCCGAGTACAAGTTCACGCTGGTAGACGCACTGCTGATGGCATTCCCACCTGACAGCTGGGGCACAGTGGAAGCACAAGGCGAAGGAAGAGGTCACCAATGCAGCTGGGGCACCACCAGCACCTCAGAAGGCAGGTTTAGCATGGCCGAAATGTGGAAAAGCTTTGTCAGCATGCCACAACAACCAGCACCACCAGCTGATATAGAACGTTTTAGCAGGAGGCAGCATTTCAGCAACATTGTGGAGCAGTATGTGTGCACACACCTACACGTACTGACTGAAGAGTCTGCCCCCTTCAACTTCTGGGTCTCCAAATTGGGCACATGGCCTGAGCTTGCCCTTTACGCCTTGGAGGTGCTGGCCTGCCCTGCAGTCAGTGTATTGTCTGAACGTGTGTTTAGCACGGCAGGGGGCGTTATCACAGACAAGCACAGCCGCCTGTCCACAGCCAATGTGGACAAGCTCACGTTCATTAAAATGAACCAGGCATGGATCCCATAGGACTTGTTCGTACCTTGTGCAGAATAGACATGTATACCGGCCTTACCCAGCCATTGTTATACTACAGCACAATTGCTCATCGTTGTATTTTGGATATTTCCCACTCTTTTGCGGTGTACCCTAATTTAAACAAAAAATAAATAAAAATAAAACCAAAAAACAGTGTTGGCTACCTCGTCCTCCTCCATCGTCACTTCCACCTACACCACTACGTCCACCACCTCCTCATCCTCCTACTTAATATGGACCTCCACCTCAAGATAATTTGTCTGTTATATTGTCGGGTGAAATTCACAAATTTTTGGCTGTAATATACCGCTGCTCTACCTAGTAGACAGGTTAATAAATTTCACTACTTTGTCTATTACATTGTCGGGTGAAATTCACCAATTTTTGGCTGTGATATACCCCTGCTCTACCTAGTGGACAAGAAAATACATTTCACTAATTTGTCTGTTACATAGTTGGGTGACATTCACCAAATTTTGGCTGTGATATACCCCTGCTCTACCTAGTGGACAAGGAAATACATTTCACAAATTCGTCTGTTACATTGTTGGGTGACAAATGCTCATATTTTGCGCTAGAAAGTACATTTGCGGCCTACACTGCATTTAGGATAGTACAAATCAGGTCAGGCCTGAACAAGTACAGACTATAGTAGATTGGAGGGCTGACAGTGCCTACAGTTCCTTCGCATTGTCTCCCACCCAGTCCCCTGCTGAAAGATCAGAGTTGGCTCCTACAGCCCATGGCCATCTGTCTTTCAACTCACCCCCTTGCAAATCAGGCAAGCAGTCTGAGCCCCAAGTTATGCAGCAGTCTTATGCTTTTTGATTACTCTGCTGGCAGGGTTTCCATGGGCCACCCACATAGCCCTGCACCAGAAGTGGAAGAGATTGAGTGCACTGATGCCCAACCACTTATGTTTCAGGATGAGGACATTGGAAGACCACAGCACTAGCACAGCAAAAGAGGGAGCAGGGTACATAAGCATCTGTTACATTCTTGGGTGAAATGAACACAGTTTTGCCGTGAATAAACCCCTGCTCTGCATAGGTGACAGGGACATAAATTTTTAAAAATCGACTGTTACATTGTCAGGTGACATTTTACTAATTTTGCTGTATAAAAACCCCTGCTCTGCATAGGTGACAGGGACCTAATTTTTGTAAAATCGTCTGTTCAATTGGTGGGTGACATGAACACAGTTTTGCCGTGAATAAACCCCTGCTCTGCATAGTTGACAGGGCCCGAAATGTTCAAAAATCGTCTGTTCCATTATTGGGTGACATTAACCAATTTTTGCCGATGAAAAACCCCTGCTCTGCATAGGTGACAGGGACTTAAATTTCTAAAATTCATCTTTAATTGACACACGCCCCCTCCTTTCATTCAATCCTTCCGCTTTAATAACTTGTCCCACATTTCAGCTCGATCACATTGCAGCCATTGACCTCCCTTGGATGTGGTATTCCTTTCTCACACTCCATCTCCGGCGTGGAACCCTGATTCACCGCTAACCGTGATCAACATGGTAGGCGCAGAAAAGAACATCGAAAGTAGATAGAGAAGATATCCAATTGGATCGTGGATGTCACGTGCGATCAGGCAAAAGTTATCTAGAGTCAAAAAAGCGGCAGCAGGGCCTCTCCTGTCTAACGTTTCCAAATCCAAAATACCCCAGTGACATTCCCTGTAATTTTTTATTAATCATTCAAATAACAGGGCATCTTAAGAGTCCTGTATTGTTATTTATCGTCACTACCTCCTCGAGTCGGGAGTGGTTAATTTCCGCGCGTCCTCTCCTTTACCTGGAAGCTTCTGCTTCAATAATTTGTCCCACATTTCCGCTCAATCACATTTAATTTCATCCATTGAGCTCCCTTGGATGTGGTATCCCTTTCTCAGGCTACCTCTCCGGCGTGAAACCCTGATTCGCCGCTAACCGTGATCAACATGGTAGGCGCAGAAAAAACATTGAAAGTTGATAAAGAAGATATCCAATTGGATCGTGGACGTCACGGGGACGTGCGACATGGTTGAGCAGTATGTGTGCAAACGCCTACACGTACTGACTGATGGGTTTGCCCCCTTCAACTTCTGGGTCTCCAAATTGGGCACATGGCCTGAGCTTGCCCTTTATGCCTTGAGGTGCTGGCCTGCCCTGCATCCAGTGTATTGTCTGAACGTTTGTTTAGCACTGCTGGAGGGGGTTATCACAGGTTATATTTCCCAATGTTTTGGGCTCTACCCAAATTTTTTAAAAATAAATAAAATAAAAAAACATAACCAAAAACCCGTGTTGGCCACCTCCTCCTCCACCTCCCCTTCCACCTACACGCCACATCCGCCGCCTCCTCAACCTCCTACTCCATATGGACCTCTTCCTCCTGTTTTTTTTATTTTTACGTATTTTATGTTACTTTAAGTCATTTCCTCATCCCTTTCCATTACTTTTTTACAGCCATTTTAGTGCTCCAATGTTGTGGGTACCTATTGACTTTAATGGGGTTCGGGTTCAAGTTCAAGTCAAGTTCGGGTCCCGAATTAGAACTTTTTTGTGAAGTTCGGCCTAACCCGTCGAACCCAAACATCCAGGTGTCCGCTTACCTCTATTCTTGAGCAAAACTTGTACCACTCTGTGCATGATTTGAGGCTAGGACAGAGGTTCACCTTTCAGCAGGACAATAACCTCAAACACACTGCTGAAGCAACACTTGAGTGGTTTAAGAGGAAACATGTAATTGTTTTGGAATGGCCTAGTCAAAGCCCAGATCTCAATCCAATAGAAAATCTGTGGTCATACTTAAAGATTGCTGTTCACAAGTACAAACCATCCAACTTGAAGGAGTGGTAAATCCCAGTGGTAAGATTTGGCAAACTCATAGAGACTTATCCAAAGCAACTTGGAGCTGTGATTGCCAAAAAAAAGTGCCTCTACAAAATATTGACTTCAGGGGGGTGAATAGTTATGCGCATTGACTTTTTCTGTTATTTTGTCCTATTTGTTGTTTGCTTCACAAAAAAACCCACAAACATCTTCAAAGTTCTGGGCATGTTCTGTAAATTAAATGATGCAAATCCTCAAACAATCCATGTTAATTCCAGGTTGTGAGGCACCAAAATACGAAAAAAGTCAAGGGAGGTGAATACTTTTGCAATGCACTGAATAGGAAAGAATGTTTCCTAACAAATTTTTTGGCTAAAATCAATTTTATCTTCGGTTTTGGGCGTATTATTGTGAGTCTGTAAAAATGGCGGACTATTCGGACAACATCGTTCCCAGCAGCGACTTAGGAGTCCGAGATGAATCCAGACATCCTCCCCATGCTGTTCCCGAACCATTTTGGTGCTTTTTCCATCAATTTCTGACCTTTTTCCTATGAACCAGACAACCTCCCCTCTTCAGAGCAGGGGTGCCTGGTTTAATGCTCGGGTTCTCCCATTGACTTCCATTGAAGCATCCCGATGTGTTCGGCCCCAGCACCCGAGCACCCGAGCACTTTGGTGCTCGATCAACACTAGTGACAGGGAAATAAATATAGTTAATCCGTCTGTTAGTTTAGGGGGTGATAGATTCCCATTTTTGATGTGAGATACACGTGCACTTTATACGTGACAGGGAAATTAATATAGTTAATCTGACTTTTAGTTCGTCCGTTGACCTATACCCATTTTTGGTGTGAGGTACACCTGCATTGCATATGTGAAAGGAAAATTATTAAAGTTAACCCGTATGTTAGTTCGGTGGGTAACATATTGCCATCTTTGCTGTGAGCTACACCTGCACTGCATACGTGACAGGGAAACTAATAAAGTTAATCTGACTGTTAGTTCGGTGGGTGACGTATACCCATTTTGGTGTGAGGTACACCTGCACTGCATATGAGACAGGGAAATTAATTTAGCTAATCCGTCTGTTAGTTCGGTGGGTGACATATACCCATTTTTGGTGTGAGATACAAGTGCACTTTATACATGGCAGGAAAATTTATACAGTTAGGGTCCATTCACACGTCCGTATGTGTTTTGCAAATCCGCAAAACACGGACACTGGAAATGTGCGTTCCACACATTGCCGGCACTCTCATAGAAAATTCCTTTTCTTGTCCGTAAGAATAGGAGATGTTCTATTTTTTTGCAGAACAGAAGTGCGGATCCGGAAGTGCGGATTCAGAAGTGCAGATCCGGAAGTGAGGATCCAGAAGTGCGGATCCGCAAATGCTGATGCGGACAGCACATTCCGGCCCCAATGAAAATGAATGGGTCCTCACCTGTTCCGCAAAATTGTGTAACGGATTCGGATTCATTTTGCAGACATGTGAATGGACCCTAAATCTGACTTAGTTCGGCCAGTGACATATACCCATTTTTAGTGTGAAATACACATGCACGGCATATGTGACAAGAAAATTAATATAGTTAATCTGACTGTTAACTCGGCAAGTGACATATACCCATTTTTGGTGTGAGATACACGTGCACTGCATATGTGACAGGGAAATTAATATAGTTGATCCGTCTGTTAGTTCGGTGGGTGACATATTCCAATTTTAGGCTTGAGATAAACGAGCACTGCATATGTGACAAGGATATTAATATAGTTAATCTGACTGTTAGTTCGGCCGTTGACATATACCCATTTTTGGTGTGAGATACACGTGCACTGCATATGTGACAGAGAAATAATATAGTCAATCTGACTGTTAGATCGGCCGGTGACATGTACCCATTTTTGGAGTGAGATACACATACACGGCATACGTGATATGGAAATTAATATAATTAATCCGTTTGTTAGTTTGGTGGGTGACATTTACCCATTTTTGCTGTGAGATACACGTGCACTGCATATATGACAAGGAAATTAATATAATTAATCTGTCTGTTAGTTCAGTGGGTGACATATTCCCATTTTTGGTGTGAGGTACACTTGCACTGTATACGTGACAGGGAAATTTATACAGTTATTCCTTCTGTTAGTTCGGCCGGTGACATATACCCATTTTTGGTGTGAGATACACGTGCACGGCATATGTGACAAGGAAATTAATATAGTTCATTTGACTGTTAGCTCAGACGGTGACATATACACATTTTTGGTGTGAGATACACGTGCACTTTATATGTGTCAGGGAAATTAATATAGTTAATCTGACTGTTAGTTCGACCGGTGACATATACCCATTTATGGTGTAAGATACACGTGCACTGCATATGTGACAGGGAAATTAATATAGTTAATCTGACTGTTAGTTCGACCGGTGACATATACCCATTTATGGTGTAAGATACACGTGCACTGCATATGTGACAGGGAAATTAATATAGTTAATCTCACTGTTAGTTCGGCCAGTGACACATGCCCATTTTTGATGTGAGATACACGTGCACTGCATATGTGATAGGCAATTTATTATAGTTAATCTGTCTGCTAGTTTGGTGGGTGACATATTCCAATTTTTGGTGTGAGGTACTCCTGCACTGCATATGTGACAGGTAAATTAATATAGTTAACCCGCATGTTAGTTCAGTGGGTGACATATTACTATCTTTGCTGTGAGCTACACCTGCACTGCATATATGACAAGGAAATTAATAAAGTTAATCTGACTGTTAGTTCGGTGGGTGACGTATACCCATTTTGGTGTGAGGTACACCTACACTGCAGACGTGACAAGGAAATTAATTTAGCTAATCCGTCTGTTAGTTCGTTGGGTGACATATACCCATTTTTGGTGTGAGATACACATGCACTGCATATGTGAGAACTAAATAAATATAGTTAATCCGTCTGTTAGTTCGGAGGGTGACATATTCCCATTTTTGGTGTGAGGTACACCTGCACTACATACGGGACAGAGAAATTAATATAGTTAATACGTCTGTTAGTTAGGTGGGTGACATTTACCCATTTTTGGTGTGAGATGAGATACACGTGCACTACATATGTGACAGGGAAATTAATATAGTTAATCCGTCTTTTAGTTCGGTGGTTGACATTTACCCATTTTTGGTGGGAGATACACGTGCACTTTATATGACAAGGAAATTAATATAGTTAATCTGACTGTTAGTTCGGCCATTTACATATGCCCATTTCCATGGTTATCAGGGCAGTCATTCACAAGTGGCTCGGAGGGTTGGTTCCTGCACCAGCAGAGGCAAGGTATACAACTGTCCAGCCAGGGCACAGTTCTGCAGGATGAGTAGGAGGAGGATGATGATTAGGAGGAACCGTGTTCAAAGCAGCTTATGGGCATCAATGGAGAGTGGCTGGGGGGATACAGAGGACACAGACGATACACCTCCCACAGAGGACAGCTTGTTGTTGCCTCTGGGCAGCCTGGCACACATGAGCAACTACATGCTGCAGTGCCTGCGCAACGACCGCCGAGTTGCCCACATTCTAACTAGTGCAAATGACTGGATGGCCACCCTGCTGGATCCCCGCTACAAGGACAACGCTCTGTCCTAAATTCCGTCACTGGAGTGGTAGATGTGCTGCTGATGGCATTCACACCTGACAGTGGGGGCTCAGTGGAAGCATAAGGCGAAGGCAAAGGAGGAGGAGGAAAAAGTCTCAAAAGCAACTGGGGCGCCGCCAGTACCTCAGAAGGGAGGGTTAGCATGGCTGAAATGTGGAAAAGCTTTATCAGCACGCCACAGCAACCAGCACCACCAGCTGATACGGAACATTATAGCAGGAGGCAGCATTTCAGCAACATGATGGAGCAGTATGTGTGCACACGCCTACACGTACTGACTAACGGGTCTGCCCCATTCAACTTCTTGGTCGCCACATTGGGCACATGGCCTGAGCTTGCCCTTGACACCTTGGAGGTGCTGGCCTGCCCTGCAGCAAGTGTATTGTGTGAACGTGTGTTTAGCACGGTGGGGGTGGGGGGGCAATCACAGACAAGCGCAGCCGCTTGTCCACATCCAACGTGGACCAGCTCACGTTCATTAAAACCAGACAGTTGTAAGACCGTGTACCAGGGTGGGCTCCCCAGGATACAGCGAAGTCACAGACAAGAAAAGCGACACTGACACCAGCTTTATATGCAAGAACAGAAACTTTACTTTAACAATAGTGATACAACTATATAAGTATACACAGACTAAGTTATACCCCAGGCCCACAGTCATCGTCCCTGTCCGAGGGACAGGCCTAGCCCGATGGCGCACACAGCAGAGCCTGCAAGTCATGCTGTGCCGCTAAGGCCTCATGCACACGACCGTTGTTTTATTAGTTTATTAGTTCCGTTTTTCGTGATTTTCTGCAGACCCATTGACTTTCAATGGGTCCGTTGAAAACTCGGCTAATGCACCGTTTGTCATCCGCGTCCGTGATCCGTGGTTCCAGTCCGTCAAAAAAATATAACCTGTCCTATTTTTTTTCGCGGAAAACGGTTCGCGGACCCATTCAAGTCAATGGGACTGCTAAAAAACACGGAGGCACACAAGATTGTCATCCGTGTCCTCACGTCCGCGTCCGTTTTTTTCCTATCATTTGCATGGCAAACCTGTCTTAGATTTTTTTTTACTTTCCTTCATGTCTGGTGATCCTCCAAAAATAAAGGAAGACACACGGAAACAAAAACGGAAACGGATCACGGAACAACGGAACCCCATTTTGCGGAACGGAACACAACAACGGTCGTGTGCATGAGGCCATAAGAGGACACACCTAGCTGGTGGCAGATGCAGCAGAGCCTGCAAGTCAAATACTGCGCTGCAGTTCAGTACAGTAAGGCCTAGCAAAACATATAACCCTAACTATCTAACTACTTTCAGGCCTAGGCTAGTCTCTGTTACTTCAGGCGCCACACAGTATAAGAGCGCCACACAGTATAAGACAATCAGGAGCCAGGTGTACTGACCTGCGACCGTTCTGGGCCTTAAGGATGCCGCTTATCCGGGATGGCCACCAACCTCTCAGCAACCGTGCGGCCTTGCTTGATAATTTGACTTCTGCCCACACACTGTAAATGGTCTTCCTGGAACAATCTCTCTTTCAAAGAGCCAGATCCAGTAAGGGACAACAACTAATCTCCTTCCTCTACGTGTCTATTCACTCCCGGACATCCGCAAGCCAGGATGGAATCGGATTCAGTCTCTCACAGAACAATCCTTCCACCATCTCAGATCAGCTCACTCTTCCTGGTTTTTCTTCAGAAGCACACAGCATGAGTCATAATCTGCTTTGCATATTCAAATCCCAGAGTGTGCTGGCTGTAGCTGTAAAACAGTGGCCTTTAGTGCCCAAAATGCCAAATGATAGTTTCAATACAATTAAGCACAAACATCATACAGGACGAGTTGTTCCACAATCTCACATGCCACCCCACTAGAGGTTGTGTCCTAAGCAACCCTCCCCATACAAACTCATCCTGTGCATAGTGCTGTGGAGGCACAGCAGCATTGGGCCTCGCTGATCTTTTCAGATTGAGGGGCTCAGGCATATTTGACAAGGGAGGAGCTGTTGACTGCTCAACATTGCACCTGGGTGGCAAACCTGCCACGGCCGGAACCTCTGTGGACACTTGGGCAGGGATACCCCACCATTCCTCCTCTTCCTCATCTGAGGGACTTTCCTCCATACCCTGAGCATGAGGAGGCACACCATCCACGCACACCGGCTCATCAAATTGCAACGTCTCAACATATTACGGTGCAAGTTTCGTGAGGGTCCCTTTGTCCCTACTGGCTCTACCTCATAGACCGGAATATCAGAGTCTACCCTCCTCTTCACTGTATATGTAACCGCCTCCCACCATCCATCCAACTTCCCAGACGGCCGTTTGGCTTTGACCATCACCCGATCACCCGGGATATACCCCTCTTTCTGCACTGGTCTTGGGTTAGGGTGTACCACCCGTGCCAGGCGCTCCTCCATAACCTTGTGAACTGCTCTAAGCCGGCGGTGGTGCTCCTGCACCTACGCGGTGGTACTTCTCGGTGGGGGCTCCATCGGGTTAGGCATGTGGAGATCTTTAATCTAACGTCCGGCTCTTCAAACATGAGCATCTGTGGAGAGTATCCGGTGGTACTGTGTACTCTGTTGTTATAGGCCTACATCAACTCGGGTAGGTATGTGGGCCACTGGGCTTTTTGACTGTCTTCCAGAGTCCGCAGCATCTGCAATCAATTGAATCATTTGCACGCCTCATTTCCTTGTGGGTGATACAGAGTGGTGCGGGAGCGTTCAATCCCATACAGCTGGTACAGTTCATTAGAGTACCCTGAAAGCATGCTACCTGGTCAGAATGTATCCTCCGTGGACACTCGAACACCTGTATAAAGTATTTACAGACAGCTTCGGCGGCCGACTCTGCGGTTTGGTCTCTGGTGGGTACAGCCACCACATACTTGGTAAAGTGATCTGTCATGACTAGACAGTACAAGTGTCCCGAGGTAGAGTATCCAATCTGTACATAATCGATCATCAGAAGTTATAGGGGTGCTGAGGTGCGGATGGTCTGCACAGGAGCTCGCTGTTCAGTACTTTTATTCAGCCCGCAGGATCGACACTTAAAACATGCCGCAGCCACAATGTCGGCCAGATCTGGACAGTATACTAGCCGTTGGAGCCACATGAACGTTTTGTTGCTCCCAAAATGAGCTCCCTTTTCATGAGCTTCCCTGGCGGCCTCCGGTCCCAATGACATGGGAATGCCGATCTGTTGATGGTACTGCAGCTCTGACTGTAAGTATATGATCCGGCACAGGAGGCCCTGGGTAATTGTCAACTTGTCCCACTGCCTTAACAACTTCTGACCCTCTGGGGTCAGACAGGCTCGTTCTTCTGACCGAGGCCAGATCTTGCTCCGAACCCATTCTTTCACTTTCCACAAATCCCGGCAGCCATTCTGGACTCTCTCCCAATCAGTCAACGTTTTTCCCAGCACCAGGGTCATCCCAGACGCCACCCCACTTGAATGTGCCACACCCGGGAACAGAGGTAAGCAACCAAGTTCAGGAGTTTCAGTGTCCTCTAACTCCTCATCGGCTCTCTTAGTCGACTGTCCCACTGGAACTCGAGAGAGTGCATAGGCGTTGCCGTTCTCCCGACCGAACCAGAATTTGATACGGCATTGGTACTTAGAAAGGCGGGCCAACCATCTTTGCTCGAGTGCACCGAGCTTGGCATTCTCCAGGTGTGCCTACAGGTTGTTGTCCGTCATCACGGTCACTTCTTCATCAGTCAGGTATTCTGCAAACCAATTGGTCATGGCCCACACCAGTGCCAGTAGTTCCAGTTTAAAGGAACTATAGTTATCAGGGTTGCGTTCTGACTCTCTTAGGGACCGGCTCCCAGAGGCGATGACTCTCTCCCGTCCATCCTGGACGCGATAGTACGGCCCCCAGACCATGTAGGCTTCCGTCAGTATACAGCAGGAATGGGGTATCAAAACGCGCGTAAGCCAGGATCGGGGCATTGGTCAGTGCCTCTTTCACCGCTTCAAAGGCCTCTTGTTGCCAGGGCCCCCAGTCGATGGGATGTTTCTTCGGGCCCCCAGCTGTGCCTCTTAACAACTCGTTTAAAGGGCCCACCAGATGAGCGAATTTGAGTATAAACCTCCTGTAGTAGCCGGCCAGTCCCACGAACGCCCGTACCTCCCGTAGTGTTGCTGGGGGCCGGTTTTACCCCCTCTTGGGTGACCACATGTCCTAAGTACTCTATCTGCTGTTGGAACGGCTGGCATTTTTTTGGGCTTGATCTTGAGCCCATGGTCTCGTAGCCATCCCAAGACTTGTCGCAGCTTTTGCAGGTGATCTTCAAAGGAGGCCCCAAACACTACTATGTCGTCCAGGTATATCAACACTGATTCAAAGTTGAGGTCCCCCAGACAGTGTTCCATCAATCGCTAGAATGTCCCCGGAGCATTGGAGAGGCCGAAGGGCATCCGGTTGAACTCATAGAGTCCCATAGGTAGAATGAAGGCCGTCTTGGCTTTGTCCTTCTTGGCCACCGGCACCTGCCAGTACCCACTAGCCAGGTCAAGTATACACCCCCAGACGAAGGTATGCCGAAACGCGCGTTGGGGTTGGCGCCATCCTGGAGGAGACTCTGTATGGGTAAATGTCCCTTTTTCCCCACTATGTATGATTTCATGTATGCATAACAATTTCTCTGAACAAACTTGTTCAAGGATAGGGACTCCGTTCATTGTATGTCTCCTCCAGTGATGTTGCTTTTTATCTCCTGCACTGATTCTTTTAATCATGCATGTGTTTAATGTGATTTTGTAATAAAGAACTATTTAGTACCAGCGGTCTGGCATTTTCTATGTAGGTTATTTATATGTATTTATTGCCATAGGCTAGGGCATTACTTGAATGTGGATTCAATTAACGGTTGAGGTATCTATTTCGGTTAGTGCAAGTATAAGACAATCAGTAACCAGGTGTACTGACCTGAGTCCGTTCTGGGCCTAAGGATGCCGCTTACCCGGGATGGCCACCAAACTCTCAGCAACCGTGCGGCCTTGCTTGATAATTTGACTTCTGCCCACACACTGTAAATGGTCTTCCTGGAACAATCTCTCTTTCAAAGAGCCGGTTCCAGTAAGGGACAACAGCTAATCTCCTTCCTCTGCGTGTCCATTCACTCCTGGACATCCACAAGCCAGAATGGAATTGGATTCAGTCTCTCACAGAACAATCCTTCCACCATCTCAGATCAGCTCACACTTCCTGGTTTTTCTTCAGAAGCACACAGCATGAGTCATCATCTGCTTTGCATATTCAAATCTCAGAGTGTGCTGGCTGTAGCTGCAAAAGATTGGCCTCTAGTGCCCAAAATGTCGAATGACAGTTTCAATACAATTAAGCACAAACATCATACAGGACGAGCTGTTCCACAATGTCACACATGGATCCCACAGGACTTTTCCATACCTTGTGCTGAGTAGACAAGTATACCGGCCGCACCTAGCCATTGTTATACTCCAGCGCACTTTCTCTTTTGAATTCTCTTTTCTATTTCACAATGTTTTGGGGTCTTCTCAAATTTATAAAAAATAAAATAATATAACAGTGTTGGCTACCTCCTCCTCCACCACTGCTTCCACCTGCACCGCCACGTCCACCGCCTCCTCAAGCTCCTACTCCACTTTGACTTCCGCCTTCTAGTTCAAGATTTTTTTTTTTTCTATTCTATGTCATGTTAAGTAATTAACCTATCCACATTTATTTGCAGGGCAACTGTCCTGCTCTTACTCCCATTTTGCTTCCTTTTGCAGCCCTCTAGCCCTTACTACGACTATTTTACAGCCATTTTAATGCACCAAAGTTCAGGTTCCCATTGACTTCAATGGGGTTCGGGTTCTAGTTGGGGTCAAGTTTGGGTCCGGAACCCGAACTTTGACCCGAAGTTCGGCCAAACCCGGCGAGCCCCAACATCCATGGGTCCGCTCATGCCTAAATGCAATACAGTGAATACAACATAGTAAATAAGGAAAAGGGGAAAGGGAAGGAGTAAGAACTCATGTTAGTGTTTCGAGAACACATAGAGGCAGACCTACTAAGCCTGTATATAGGGTAAATGTCTGCTGTCTAGACATGCACTAGATACTTTAGTCCACCTCTATATCAAATATTAATTGGCTAAGTTTCAGACACAGACTAGAAGCAGAAACGTTCTCCAAATCTACATGTACAAAATTGAGCCACTTTAGGTTAAAATCTTGATCACACACATTAGTAAATGTGGAACATAGTGGTCACTAGAATACTTGAGGACAAGCATATGACGAAGAGTCAAAGGCTTAAATAGAAAAGGCTTGACCCCACAGCAAATTTTGAATGCAACTTCTCCACAGTGTCCAACACAGTAGTTATTCTCCATTAGTTCCCCCCACACTGTGGTATGCTCCTTTAGTACCCCCTTACAGTAGTTTTGCCCCCTATGTGCCTCTACACAGTAGTCATGCAGCCTTAGTGCCCCCATACAGTAGAATGCCGCTTAGTGCCCCACACAGATGTTATGCCCCCACACAGTAGTGCTGACCCCTTACAGTAGTGAGGCTTTGGTTAATAAGTGGTAGGCAATTAAGAGTGCCGCATTTGTGTGAGGGGAGGCGGGGCGTTCACTATTTAAACCTGGCCCTCCTCCCCCCACTTGTCGGTTCGAACGATTTCGAATCGGCTTGTGGGTTGGTGCCAGAGAAGGGCATGCGTCACTGGAGGATCGGGGGATCGGCTGCGTCGAGCTCGTCGCTACGGTGATTAGGTAGGCAGGGTGGCTTGCACACCCGTCTCGCTATGTATAACATGTGGGGCTGCCGAGCGTGCCGCCGGTCCCCAGCTGCGCTGGAGACTGCCCGCACTCCCGATCGCTTCCGGCACCCCGATCCGCTCCAGGCCCTGCGCTAAGCACCCCCGCTCCCACATGCAGCGTCCCCCAGGCAGGCACCCCTCACCTGTGGCTCAGCAGCGACGGGTCACGACATCCGCTCGCATACCCTGAGCATCGGTCACGCCGGCCGTCGGCTCCACGACGCAGCGTTATATATCACTCACTCCCGTATCAGAACGTTCCGCCGTAGAGGAAAACGCCGTCCGCTCACACAGGGGTCTATTCATTAGCTGCAATCAGTAAGCGGAGGTCCAGCTGCAGGATCAGGGGACGGAAGCCGAAACCTATAGGCGATTAATACGCCGCGACTTTCCCTGTACAAATAGTCGATAGCGGTGGGCACGGGATGCAATGTTCCACATGGCGGAGCGCAAATCCCTCACAGCCGATCCTGATGCACGGTCTCCTGGTAATTACAATTAGCGAGGCAGTGAAGGTGGATATGCTTATGTGACTTTCAGTCATGTCTAGGAATCCGCTGCAGAATAAACTCGTCTTCTTTACTGCGCCAAACTCAGGCAAGACAAGATAAGCAGATACTCAGACATGTGCACTGTATAACAAGTTATGATTTCAATGGTTAATTCTAACCTAGAAGGGAATCACTGGCTTGCTGCGCTCCAGCAGGTCCTGGCTTGAGAGAGGGCGGGGGATGGTCGACACCTACAGGCCCATACTGGTACTGCAGTCCAGGTGCAGGGCTCCTCTGCGCAGGCACAGTAGCTAGGTACTAAGGCAGGAGTATAAAAAAATAAAATAAAATAAAAAATAAAAATAAAAATATTTAAATAAAATTTGGAATATGTTCAAGGATCAAATATAAAGAGGGCTTCAAGGAGGGGGGCTGGCCACATCACTTTGCGCACGTAGCCGGGCCGCCCGTAAGCCCATACGGTCAGTCAGGGGGTTGGTTCGGGCGCAGTCACAATAATCCGGTGGTTAGCTAGGGAGCGGTGACATGAGTGAAGTGTCGCCCAGCTGGCGTGCGCTCACTCACACGTCTGTCCTTGGTTATTCAGGTTCACAGGTGGTGGGCTAACTTACGATACTGTGGGGTTCGTGGCTGTCATGGCCGCCAGGTGAGTCAAGGGTGGTGCATGCGGGGGCCAACCCCCTCTTTTCTCCTGCATAGGCTTGGGGGACGGGGGATGGTGGACTATTATGTCCAGGCCTCTGGCGCATCTCTTACAGGGTGGCGCCTACAGTCGTGGCCTTTGGTGGGGGGGAAAAGAAAAAAAAAAAAAAAAAGAAAAAATTATAATAATGGTATAGATAGGAATGTTGCTTTGCCAGGTCTGTCACGACTACAGACTCCTTATAAAGCCCTGCCACGACTGCAGGCATCAGTCTGTCACGACTACAGACCCGCTCTAAAGCCCTGCCACGACTGCAGGCAACAGTCTGTCACGACTACAGACCCGTTATAAAGCCCTGCCACGACTGCAGGCATCAGTCTGTCACGACTACAGACTCGTTATAAAGTCCTGCCACGACTGCAGGCATCAGTCTGTCACGACTACAGACCCGTTATAAAGCCCTGCCACGACTGCAGGCATCAGTCTGTCACGACTACAGACTCGTTATAAAGTCCTGCCACGACTGCAGGCATCAGTCTGTCACGACTACAGACCCGCTCTAAAGCCCTGCCACGACTGCAGGCATCAGTCTGTCACGACTACAGACTCGTTATAAAGTCCTGCCACGACTGCAGGCATCAGTCTGTCACGACTACAGACCCGCTCTAAAGCCCTGCCACGACTGCAGGCACAAATCCGTTACGACTGCAGACTCATTATTAAGACTGGCCACGACTGCAGGCATTAGTCTCATGTCAACAGACTCATGAGGTAATACTACCACGTCTACAGGCGATGGTCCGTTACCGCTACTCTCGATGTAGGGTCCCCTCACGACTATAGGGGCTAGTCGGTCACATCCACAGACTCGGTCGCACTCCCGTTAACTACAGGCACTGGGTGGGCATCTACGGGTAGTTGCGTCACGACTACGCACGTGGGTCAGCCACGGCCTGGGAGGTCAGCCTTCACGGTCACAGGTAGGTCCAGTTAGGCTTCAGTCTCCCAGCGGGTTCCAGTCACAATAACCAGCCCCTAGGTGAGGGGGGGCACTCCCGCACCGGCGCACAATGCCAGGGAGCTGTGCGGCTCCTCACGCGGCACACGGTTCAAACCAGCGGGGGCCGGGGCCCACGGTAAAGGAAGGGCTCCCTCTGATCCGGTGCACATTGCCAGGGAGTGGCGCTGCTCCCCACGCGGTACGAGTGTCCAGCCGGCGGTGGGTCGGCCCTCCCGCACTGGTGCATTCTGCCAGGGAGCAGCGTGAGCTCCCCACGCGGCTGGGGGGTAAGGCTCCTCATCTTCAAGAAAGTCTGGCACGGGCCGCCGTGCCGTTAGGTAGGCAGGGATCAGGGGAAGGAGTACTAGGCTCGGTCAGGGGGAGCAGATCATAGGCGGTGGCTGGCTTCCTGCTGCCGGCCGTACATAAGGTTCCAAGGGGGTTATTTAGGCACAGGATGTTAGTTAGTCCGTGCAGGTGATCTGCGTTATACCATGCTCTTCATGCTCGTACTCAGAGCTGTGCCCATACGAGAGCTGCTTAAGTGGTTGATAGTGAAAAAAAAAAAAAAAAAGTGTATATATATATATATATATGTAGTTAAGGCTGACATGTCAGCCTGCATTTGTGGGAGGGGCGGAGGTGCCTTTAAATAGCCAGGGCACGCGTTCCTCCTTGCCCGTGAGCTATCTGTGCAAGGAGGAGTTACTGCTGTTGTTTCCCGCCTAGCTCACGTCGCCAACACACACGTGTATCCAGCCACCCGTAAGTATGTTGGGGCCGCGGCTCCCTTCAACTGACAGGCTGCTCCGGTGTGCTGCAGCCGAACTCACAGGTAACATGGCTGCCCCCCCCCCCCCTTATTTTCCCTAGGTTCAGGCTTGCCGGTCCCCTGCCTACTGCCCCCAGTACCTGGCCACCGTCGGCTTCCCTCAGCGCTGCCCGCCTGGGTTCTGTGGTTCAGCCGGGTGTCGGATCCCACACCAGACCGTATCCCCCATCGCTGCGTCCCTCGGTCTCCCGCACAAGTCCCGCGATACTTCGGCACCTCCTCCCTGCTTCTGCCCGGTCAGATTGTCCGACTTGTTCCTCCTTCTCCTGCTGCCGCTCAGCGTTCCCACAGGGTGGCAGCATGGAGACAGCTTGATAAAGTTTAAAAAAAAAAAAAAAAAAGAGCAAGCAGGACAACCATAGCTTACCCTAGGTTGTCTGTTAAAGTTATATATAAAAAAAAAAAAAAAAAAACCACAACAAAGCCAAGCACAGCCCAACCTGGGGGAAAATAAGTCCATAAAATCATTAAGAAACATGGACACAAATTAAAAACTATCATAAATTCTTAACCCAAAAAAAAAAAAAAAAACAGTTTATCGTCAGTTGCTTACGTTGCCCCGGGCAACACTGCTGCCACTGTTCCCGCAGGTCACCGTCATATATCCAACGCTCAATTTTACATATCACTGCATGTTTGGGGCCTGTCACTCTTTCCCGGCCATACGTTTTTTACTGGCTTCATGCGGATGCCTGCGACATCATCCAGGTCATGGCTTTAATATTTCCATGTATGATTAATTCTGTTGCCCTGTTACGTCCTGCAGGCTCACGTGTTCAATTCAATAATTTCCATTGCCTGCCACCTCTTCGGTCTTACGTTTAACTTAATTATTCAGCCTGTAAATGCCATCCAGGTTCACGTTTTACTCTGTTATAATTTTGGTTGCCTGTTACGTTGTCCAGGTTTACGTTTTTAATTCGTAATTCTGTGGCCTGCTACGTTGCCGGCCTTACGTTTTTAATTTATAAATGATGCCTGTCACGTCAACCAGGTGTACGTTTTTAACTGAGCATAAACTCTGCCTGTTACGTTCTGCAGGTTTACGTTTTTAATTCAATAATTTATGTTGCCTGCTACGTGTTGGGCTTACGTTTTATTTTTCATGTGGCCTGTCCCGCCATCCAGGTTTACGTTTTTAACTCTTATGGTAATTTTGTTGCTTGTTACGTCATGCGGGCTCACGTTTTTAAATCATTAATTCTGTTGCCTGGTCGTTTTCAGGCTTACGTTTAAAAATGAATAAAGATTTTTTTTTTTTTTTCAATGTTCTTGTTACCTCTCTCCCAGCCTCATGTGTACTAACATTATCGTCCTGTACACTTCAGGTCCGGGGCCAGTTGTGATTGCTCCTTTGTTTTTCCAGGGTCATTCTTCAGGTACCGTCTAGTCATTCTTACTTCGGTGCGCACCTCTTTGTCACAGTACACTTCCCTCCACGGTTAGTCACGTCATAATCACCAGCTGTCACTTTCTTTTTCAGGTCCACACAGGTAAGCGCTCACATTCCGGTCTGCACCAGCACAAAAATAAAAAATTAAAAATAAATATATAATTTATTTAATAATAATTCAATGTCCACCATCACGGGGAACTATTTACTCCAGGGTCGTCCGACCTTTAATTCTGTCACCATTTCTCACTCCAACAGTATGTCCCATCTATCGGACCACGAGGATTCCTTATCCATCCCTGACTCGTCCGCTTCCGCCCACGGCAGCACCATGTCACTCAGGAGTTGGACCATTCCAAGAATAATCAAAGAGCTCAACAGCCGAGGGATTTGTTACCCTGCGTCGGCTCGGAAGGCGGAGCTATACCGACTCCTGGTGTCCGAGCCCACGGCCCCTCCAGCGGATCAAGTGCCCATGTCAACGATTCAGCTTTCATTGGCACAGTTGCATGCCACAATCAACAACATTGCCACTTCTGTCTCGGATATGCAGGCCAGACTGGTGGCGGTAGAATCCAGAGGGCTGTCACCTTGTCCCTCCATCCCTCCGGTTCCATTGGTCACTGCTTCGTGTTCCCATTCCCCAGGTAGGGCTTCGTTCACACCTGAGGTAGCTCCGGCACACTTTGTCCCAGATAACATTAGAAGGGATATTATAGACGGCAAGGACGTAAATTTAGCTAGCATTCTCATTGCTACCCATGACACCATTGACAATCGGACCATCGCGTGCGGCGACGTTTCCATCACTCTAAAAGCCAGGGACGTCCGCCTTAACAAAAAATTATCCATCCCCGAATTTGTCCTGGCCTTCAGCTTATTTAGGGACATCATCTGCTCCGCCTGCCCTGGAAGACGGGAGGAACTGGACACCTACCTGTACAGGGTCACGGATCTGGGCCACACGTATGGCGGCCACGCCTTCTATGATTACCATCGCTCGTTTTCGGCCAAGGCGGCCGCCACTCTGGCCCAGTTCCACCGCACCACTAATTGGGCATCCATGGACATGGAGCTCTTTTGCCGCCATTTTGCTGGTCTCAAGGCACCAGCTTGTGCGTCGTGCAATTCCATCCTCCACTCGTCAGATTGGTGCCCCAACGTGGTCCCTCCCGTCTCCCAGGGCAGGTTCCTTCCCAGCGCCTCCAGTTTCACACCAAGACCCACTCCATCCACCGACAAATTAGGCCGCCCCATAGTTTTCCTGGGTAATAGTCAATTGTGCAACAATTACAACTTGGCCATATGTAATTATAATAAATGTCGAGCCCTGCACATTTGCTCTGGTTGCTTTAGAGCCCATCCCATCACAACTTGCCCTCAGCGTTCCTCCAGGACCTCCTGACTAGTCGGAGTCAACATACATCTCCTGGCAACTCTCCTACACAACCATCCCAATCCCCGTTTTGTTCAGTTTCTCACAGTAGGGTTTTCAGAGGGTTTTCATACGGGTCTGGTCGCACTTCCCCAGTCCACCTGGGAGGGTCCCAACCTCCTCTCAGCAGCCAAGGATACCGACTCGGTAGGAGGCCTCATACAATCAGAGCTGGAGAAGGGATTCCTCATAGGGCCATTTTCCACTGTCCCCTTCGATTCATGGAGGGTCAGCCCTATCGGCATTGTGGCAAAAAAATTCTCAAATAAAAAACGTCTAATCTATGATCTTTCTGCGCCTCATGGTTCCGTCATCCCGAGTTTAAATTCTCTGATCCCCTCCGAAGAGTTTTCCATGAGGTACTCCTCAGTGGATGAAGCCATACAACTCATTCTCCAGGTTGGCAGAGGGGCTTGGCTATCCAAGGCGGATATCGCAGACGCGTTCAAATTGCTCCCCATTCACCCGCAGCTCTGGAGGTGGTACGGCATCAAATGGCAAAATCTTTATTATTTTGCTAGCCGTCTGACCTTTGGATCCAAGAGCAGCCCCTGGTTGTTTGATCAGTTCGCGCAGGCTCTGCATTGGATTCTAGTCAACTGCTGCGATTGCCCGCTGGTCATCCATTACCTGGATGATTTCCTGTTGGTTGAATCCCCAGGTATCAGACCCAGCAAGCTCAGGTCCCTTCTCCGGGTCTTCTCTGTGCTCAATGTTCCTGTCGCTTCTTCAAAGATAGAAGGCCCTTCGACGGTAATTACCTTTCTAGGGATAGTGTTGGACTCCGTTAAAATGCAAGCTAGGCTTCCGGAAGAGAAGCTTGCCAAAATCAGGGAAGAGATCTCCAAGGCAGCAGGCTCCAGGCGTTTCACTAAGGTTGAGTTACAATCTTTGCTGGGTATGTTGAACTTTGCTACCAGGATCATGCCGCAGGGCAGAGCTTTCACTTCCCGTTTGCTACAGCTGCTTCCAGCAGCCTCCGAGCAGGATAGTCTCATCTGCCTAGACAGCCAAGCGATCGCAGATTTAGCAATGTGGGACACGTTCCTCGCCAGCTGGAACGGTGTCTCCATGTTTGTCCCACTATGGGGTCCCACATCAGCCACGATCTTCACGGACGCCGCGGCTTCTGCAGGTTACGCAGCAATCAGCGGGAATCAGTGGTTCGCTGGTCCCTGGCCCCCAGAGGTGTCTTCTGCGCAGCAAGCTTTAAAATCTTCCCCTTTACTAGAGGTGTACCCCATTGTAGCGGCGGCTCAAGTTTGGGGCAGTCAATGGGCCAATTCATCGGTAGTTTTCATCACGGATAATCAGGCGGTGGTAGACATAATCGCCAAAGGCAGATCGAAATCTCCATTCATCATGTCATTTGTCCGTAGATTGGTCTGGCTTTCCCTCTGTCACAATTTTCATGTCACTTGCAGGCATATCCAGGGTAAACAAAATATCGCCGCAGATGCCTTGTCACGATTTCATTTTCATGATTTTTTCCAGGCAATGCCGGAGGCGGACCAAGTGGGTCTTTCCCCTCCTGCTTTCCAGACTCTGATCTTGGATTAAAATCGTTCATTGATTCAGCAAAAAGTCTGGTGAGAAATTCTTTATCGGTCAACACGTCCAGAAACTATAGAACAGGCTGGAATGTGTTCCACAAGTTCACGCTCCTTCACCCAAGACATGATACCGGCAAGACGGCGTACATCATGGCTTTCTTGGCATACTGCCATTTGGAGCTCAAACTGTCCTACAATTCCATAAAGCTATACCTGGCCGGGGTACAGCATTTCCTCTCATTAGAAGATCCGGACTGTAGATCGATTTTCCTGTCACAACCGATAAAAGCCACCCTTAGGGGCATTCAAAAAAGTAGCAGGGGTCCAAGCTCTCTCAGACAGCCGGTATCAGGAGAGCTCTTCAGGAAGTTATCCACCTCCCTAGATGGTAATCCTTTTGGGCTCCTTGCTAGTACCGTGGTCAAAGCGGCCATGTACCTCAGCTTTTATGTTTTTTTGCGGCCAGGGGAATTCACCAGCTCCTCTGCTAAAGCCAAAGGCTTGACTAGGGGCCAGCTGGTCCGGCAGGGAGACCAGTTCATCCTGTACCTCGCTTCATCTAAGACATCTCAAGTCGGTCCACCAGTGGGGATCAGGTACTTCCCCACTTTCAATGAATGGTGCCCGATCCAGGTCCTCCAGCAGCTCCTGGCGGTGTTGGGCGATTCGGCCCGAGACAGCCCGTTGCTTCCCCTTAAAGTCAGATCCATCACGTCATCCCAATTCATCTCGCACATCCGTTCCCTAGTGGCGGGTTTAGGTCATGATCCAAAAACCATTTCAGGGCATTCCTTCCGCATTGGGGCTGCATCCGCAGCATCAAGGCATAATGTACCAGCTCACATCATCCAAAAAATGGGGCGCTGGCACTCGGCATGCTACGGGCGCTACATTCCGAATCCACACCGGGAGATATCCAAGGCCTTCTGTAGTCTGGTTTTATGATGTTCTGCAGGTACAATAAACTCCCTTTTCTACACTACCTGGCTTGTTCTTTGCCCCCTTATAGGCCTACCCGCGTTCATGGCTAAGGGCACACCACCAGCCATTTAGTCCAGGTATGAGGTAAGTAAACAGGGCAGGCCTGTCCCCCGCTATTCTACACAAGGTCTTCGCATCCGCAGCCGTGACCACAAGTAGTTAAGGCTGACATGTCAGCCTGCATTTGTGGGAGGGGCGGAGGTGCCTTTAAATAGCCAGGGCACGCGTTCCTCCTTGCCCGTGAGCTATCTGTGCCCCTCCCACCCTCCCTCATTTTTCTACTTCTACCAGGGTATGCCCCCTTATAGGCCTACCCGCGTTCATGGCTAAGGGCACACCACCAGCCATTTAGTCCAGGTATGAGGTAAGTAAACAGGGCAGGCCTGTCCCCCGCTATTCTACACAAGGTCTTCGCATCCGCAGCCGTGACCACAAATATATATATATATATATATATATAAAAAAAAAATATATATATATATATTTTTGAGTCTCTCACGCATGGCTTCTCCGTGTTAGTTTTACACATACGGATCTGCCATTAGAGTCTCTCACGCATGGCTTCTCCGTGTTAGTTTTACACATACGACTCCGCCATTAGTCTCTCACGCCTGGCTTCTCCGTTTTAGGTTGGCACATATGACTCCGCCATTAGAATCTCTCACGCATGGCTGCTCCGTTTTAGGTTTACACATATGACTCCGCCATTAGTCTCTCACGCATGGCTTCTCCGTTTAGGTTCACACATATGTCTCCGCCATTAGAGTCTCACGCATGGCTTCCCCGTTTTAGGTTACACATATGACTCCGCCATTAGAGTCTCTCACGCATGGCTTCTCCGTTTTAGGTTACACATATGACTCCGCCATTAGTCTCTCATGCATGGCTTCTCCGTTTAGGTTCACACATATGTCTCCGCCATTAGAGTCTCACGCATGGCTTCCCCGTTTTAGGTTACACATATGACTCCGCCATTAGAGTCTCTCACGCATGGCTTCTCCGTTTTAGGTTACACATATGACTCCGCCATTAGAGTCTCTCACGCATGGCTTCTCAGTGTGAGTTTTACACATACGAGTCCGCCATTAGTCTCTCACGCCTGGCTTCTCCGTTTTAGGTTGGCACATATGACTCCGTCATTAGAATCTCTCACGCATGGCTGCTCCGTTTTAGGTTTACACATATGACTCCGCCATTAGAGTCTCTCACGCATGGCTTCTCCGTTTTAGGTTACACATATGACTCCGCCATTAGAGTCTCTCACGCATGGCTTCTCCGTTTTAGGTTACACATATGACTCCGCCATTAGAGTCTCTCACGCATGGCTTCTCAGTGTGAGTTTTACACATACGAGTCCGCCATTAGTCTCTCATGCCTGGATTCTCCATTTTAGGTTGGCACATATGACTCCGCCATCTGAGTCTCTCACGCATGGCTTCTCCGTTTTAGTTTTACACATATGACTCCGCCATTAGAGTCCCTCACGCAGAGCTTCTCCGTTTTAGTTTTACACATATGACTCCGCCATTAGTCTCTCACGCATGGCTCCGCCATTAGTCTCTCACGCATGGCTTCTCCGCTTTAGGTTTACACACAGGACTCCGCCATTAGAGTCTCTCACGCATGGAGATTAAAAAAAAAAAAAAAAATTAAAAAAAATAAAAGAAAATTTTCCTCACCAGGCCCAGCTGCGCTGGGACTAGTCTCCCATCTCACCATAGCTATGAGGGGGCCTATCACTCACCTATTGGGCTTTGTCAGGGTTTTTGCCACTCTCAATTAAACCTGTCCTATAGCATTGTTAACTATACATGGCAGGTATTCAGCACCATTGGTGCAGGCTACATCCGGACCTACCGTCACTCTTCTCTGCCCACCCGATCAAAGCGGCGTTGAAGGGTTTGCGCAAAATGTCTGTTGTGTAACAACATGGGCGTCAGCCATTTACCGGTAGCTTGTTCAGGCCGTGACAGGCAAACTGCAGGGGCAAACCGTTCGGGCCACAGGTTAGCGCTCTGGTAGAAACAGCCTTGTACCTGGCCTTCCATGGATTCCTCAGGTCAGGCGAGCTCATGGGCACCAATACGCTGGCTGGGTGCCTGCGGAAAGGTCAGCTCATCCGGCGCGGGTCCATCTATGTCCTCGCCTTGGCCTCGTCCAAGACGTCACGGCCGGGGCAACCAGTGGCGGTCAGATACTTTCCCACGGACAGCAGATGGTGTCCGGTGCAGGCCTTGGAGGCTTGGCTGCGTAGTATTTAGTCCAAGCGGCATGTTCTCCCGTACTCCAACTAGGCAATGCACGGCTAACCACAGCGGCCTTTCTTACGTACATTCAGGTTAGTTGACAGGTCCAGGGGTCGGTCCTCGCTGGATCACAGGACATTCCTTCCGCATGGGCGCGGCAGCGGCGGCGTCCATGCATAAGGTGACAGTACATGTCATCAAACGGTTGGGTCGTCGCAGTTCCGTGTGTTCCATACGTAATATCCCGGATCCTTATACGAAATATCATTGGCTTTCGAGTTTTGGTCTGTAGTTTCTGTTATCAAGTTTTCTAACTCCTATGCATGGTTCTTTTGGCCCCTTTAGGCTACCCTTCAATAAGCAGTTCCGGCATAACTCTGCTGCTTCTAGGTTGGGGGGGTGGAGTATAGGCTTAGGTAGGGTACCCTCTCAGCATGAGCCGATCCGAGCACAAGTGGTAGGCAATTAAGAGTGCCGCATTTGTGTGAGGGGAGGCGGGGCGTTCACTATTTAAACCTGTCCCTCCTCCCCCCACTTGTCGGTTCGAACGATTTCAACCCATCCAGGAGCCCTCCCTTCTTTCAGGTCTCATCATTGGGGTAGCCCCCTTTAGGCTACCCTTCAATAAGCAGTTCCGGCATAACTCTGCTGCTTCTAGGTTGGGGGGGTGGAGTATAGGCTTAGGTAGGGTACCCTCTCAGCATGAGCCGATCCGAGCACAAATTAAATTATGTTAATAAAAAAAAATAGTAATGATCACCTAGTCTCATTTTGTTCATGAACAGAACACGTTAAGCTTTCCCCAGAAGCAGTCCTGAAGCAGTGAAGTCATTGTGTCTGCTTAGCTGAACCTACATTCTAAGGACAGGCTGGGGGATGATTCTCGGCCTCTGCACTCTCCTACTCAGCCCAGCAGGTGCAAAGATGTCACTACATCTCACCTGCCGTAGAGAGCACAGGCCATAATAAAGTAGATATGACAGACACAGGCAGTCAGACCTGAGCTGTTGTGTCAGTCATTCATTACAGCCCAAACCTCATCTGCCAATACACACAGTTATCAGTGCAATGTGCCAATAATACATACATAAATTTATGTGTTACAGTACATATCCTAAAAGACCCTTGAATAGCCAGCATCCAATCTCAGGTGTACATGATTGTGTGTATTAAAAGCAAATAGCTAATTATCCAAAATTCTCACATGTAGCTTGAGACGGCAGGACCTGTTCGGCGTCAAAGAAACCATACTGCGCAGGCGAGATTAACGAATCACATACAGGACATACGAAACCACAACCAAGATGGCGACCCGACAGTAAATGTCGACTGAGCATGCTCAGACCCAGAAGAAGTTGGATGCAATCCGCAGGTCACATGATCCTGTCACATGACCGCCATTCAAAAGAGAACCATACATACCGCAGTATATACTTTTAGAAGGAAACCGGGCTGCAATATAAATCGGGCTGATGACGTCCCGCCATTATCACCCTCAAAAGCTCGCCCTCATATGCTTACATATCGGTAATTTATTAATACCAGGTTGTATATTCAATGTATAAAACATCATAGCACACTCACCATAAACGGTCACATACTTATCCAGGGGGCACAAAGACACCGCCCAGGGGTCACCTGGCTGGGGACAATGTGCCCTATCGGGTAAATGGGATGTCGGCGTCGTAGTTACGCGACCCCGCACCTCAACCCCTCTCCTGAATCACTCTAACACACCATCCAGCATTACATAGCTATATAATAAATACTAAGTTCAGAGGACACAGTCGCATCACCCACAATGAAGCAGGGAAATGTCTACTGCGTCAATGAACCCAATCACCAACAAAAGAAAATTGTGGTCTGTTCTTGTTTGCGGCATCCCATGTCCTAATACAGTTATATGCACAAAGCGCACAAAGAGAAATTAAAAAATTCTAATTGTCCATATCCGCCTATCCGGTCCTGCTGTCTTGTAGCTTCCAATGAGGCAATCCATTATTATCAATATTTGTGTATCCATCTGTATAAAAACAGAATAAATTATTAGAATTAATCAAACAGTTGTAGTGGGGGTCGAGAAGGGTGAACACCCACTAATCCGTGTTGTCTAAAATGCATATAACGCGCAGGTCGCAGGAAAGACAGCGATGTCAGCCATGTGTGCCAGAGTACCAACAGGCAAGACTTCGCTGTCATAATGAAGAGGATCACTCTCAATCTCCTTATCCTCTTCCTCCTCTTCTGCCCACCCACGCTGAACAGATAGAATTAAACTTCCATGGGTACTACCCTCTGTGCTCCTCCTCCTCTTCATCGTCCAATTCGCGCTGAGAAGACGGACGGAGGGTGGTCTGGCTATCACCCTGTGCAATGTCTTCTTCCCCCATTTCCACCTCTTCCATATGCAAAGCGTCGTCCTTAATTATGAGCAGCGAGCGTTTGAGTAGACACAGAAGTGGGATGGTTACGCTGATAATAGCATTATCGCCGCTCACTATCTATGTTGATTACTCAAAGTTTCTTAAAACCTCACAGAGGTCAGACATCCATGCCCACTCCTCGCTTCTGATTAGCGGAAGCTGACTGGAGAGGCGAAGACCATGTTGCAGCTGGTAGTCCACTACTGCCCTATGCAAATTGTCCACTACTGCCCTAGGCAAATTGGGGTAGATTTTGAGAAACCGCTGAACCACTAAGTTTAAGACGTGGTCTATGCATGGGATGTGTGTGAGTTTACCAAGCTCCAAAGCCGCCACCAAGTTACGGCCATTATCACACACAACCATGCCTGGTTGTAGGTTGAGTAGCAAGAGCCACAGCTCAGTCTGGTCTCTTATCCCCTGCAACAGCTCTGCGGTGGTGTGCTGTTTGTCTCCTAAGCATGTCTGCTTCAGCACGACTGACTGGTGCTGCACGCGGATAATTCGGAGGTGGAAGTGGAGGAGGAGAAGTGGGGGTTGGAGCCACTAACGTAAGTGCTGGCGGAAACCCTGATGGAATTAGGGCCCACAATCCTTGGCGTCGGTAGCACCTGTGCCATCCCAGGGTACGACTCGCTCCCTGCATCCACAATGTTCACCCAGTGTGCCGTCAGGGAAATGTAGCATCCCTGGCCAAATGCACTTGTCCATGTGCAATGTCCATGTGTCCGTGGTTAGGAGAATCTTCCCAGTAACTGTGTTGGTCATGGCACGTGTGAAGTTTTGGGACACATGTTGCTGTAAGGCGGGCACGGCACACCTTAAAAAATAGTGGCGGCTGGGGACAGACTACTGTGGGACGGCCGCTGACATCAGGCTGTGGAAGGCCTCAGTGTCCACAATCCTAAATGGCAAAATTTCCAGGGCCAGTAATTTTGAAAGGTGTGCATTTAGTGCTATGGCCTGTGGGTGGGTTGCTGGGTATTTGCGCTTGCGTTCAAATGCCTGGGGTAATGACATTTGGACACTGCGCTGTAACAGGCAAGTGAATGTGGTCGCTGATGGTGTGTCACAACCAGACAGCTGAGAAGCTCTGACAGGAGCCGTCCAGATCCTCCTCCTTGAGTTTCTTTGTTTTGGTTTCTGTTCCTCACCTCGTTAGTCTATCTCAGCTGTCATGCAGTCGGACTGATTACTTCCCTTTAAATTCCTACCCATAAGGCAGTAGTGTGCGGCTGATACAACTTCCTGGAGTGTGTGTGCATGCTGTCCCAGTTCCCAGCTCCCAGTTCCCAGTTCCCTGTCCACAGTCGTCTGCAAGATAAAGTTCTGTTTATGTATTTATGATTTTCTGTTTTCTGGATCCAGGTGACCCTGACTCCCTCCGTGTCTGTGTAGGGAGCCGGTGGTCGTGTCCCCTCACTATTGTAGGGCCTTCAGGTCTAAGATAGCCGAGGTACGTGGATATGCGCCCATCCACCTTTGGGGTGGTCACATAGGCTGAGCAATAAGGGAGAGCGGCAGGTCGATTGCAGGGGTCTCCCTTTTGTTCCTTAGTAGTGAGTCATTGTTTGTATTGTATTATCTTGTTTCCTGTACACCATCCGTGACATTATCAGCCGCCAAAACCGTCTCAAGCATGGATCCGGTTACACTTTTGGCTGAACGCTTTCAGGGTCTTGCTTTGGAGGTAGCTGATCTCCGTAAGACTTTTTCTCAGTTTCAAGTGACCGGTTCAGCTTGCGTTCATGGAGTTTGTGCTGAGTCTAAGATTTCGCTCCCGGATACGTTTTCCGGGGGTAGTGAGAATTTTGTACGTTTTAGAGAGGCTTGCAAACTCCATTTTCGCCTCCTTCCCCATTCTTCTGGTGATGAAGAACGAAGAGTGGGTATCATTATATCGCTGCTCAGGGGTAACGCTCAGTCCTGGGCCTTTTCGCTGCCGAAGGGGGCACGGCCCCTCCGTTCAGTGGATGAATTCTTTTTAGCCCTGGGTCAGATATATGATGATCCGGATCGTATTGCTCTGGCTGAGTCTAAACTACGTCTGTTATGCCAGGGTAAACAATCCGCAGAGATTTACTGCTCAGAATTTCGGAGATGGGCAGCAGATACGGGTTGGAATGATGCTGCACTCCGAAGTCAATTTTGCTATGGTCTTTCAGAGGGATTGAGAGATGCATTTGCCTTTCATGAAAGACCTACCTCCTTGAATTCTGCTATGTCTCAGGCTGTTCGTATTGACAGGCGTCTTAGAGAGAGAGGAGAGATCTCTCCTTCCTGTCATACTCAGTCCCGGGACAGTGCAGCGGTCTCATTCTGTGCACATGGGTCTCAGTCGCTGTCAGCCCCTTCTGAGCAGGAGCCCATGCAGCTGGGGTTGATTGCCTCTGACAATAGAAGATTCAGCCCGCAGGGGAGGGTTTGCTTTTGTTGTGGAGGTATAAATCATCTGGCAAATGTTTGTCCCTCTAGGAGATTCAGGCAGTTTTCTGGGAGTAATAAAGAGACAAAAAGGAAGAAATCTTTTAAGAATGTTCCGTCTGTTACTATTGGCAGGGTTGAGGCGGAAATTGAAGGTTTTCCTTTTGCTTGTAGTTCCCGTTTTGTCCTGCCTGCTAGGGTGGCGCTAGAGAGCAAGAGCATTTTTTGTGAGATTTTTGTGGATAGTGGAGCAGCTGTCAACCTCATTGATAATCAATTTGCAATAACTCATGGTTTCCAGGTATGCACTTTGGGAAGAGATATTCCTGTTTTTGCTATTGATTCAGCTCCACTTTCTCAGAAATCATTAAAGGGCATAGTTCACAATATCTGTTTAATTGTGAATGATGCTCATGTTGAGGATGTGTCATGTTTCGTCCTTAGCGGTTTGCCTACTCCTCTAGTGTTGGGGCTACCCTGGCTCACTAAACATAACCCCACCATTGATTGGCAAGCGAGGCAAATAAATGGTTGGAGTAACTTTTGCAGAGAGAATTGCCTCATAACATCTATTTCTGAGGTTTCTACTAAAACTGTACCACCTTTCCTCTCTGAATTTTTGGATGTCTTCTCTGAGAGTGGAGTTCAGGGTTTACCTCCGCACAGGGAGTATGATTGCCCTATTGATCTCATCCCAGGCGCCAAGCTGCCTAAATCTCGTTTATACAATCTTTCCCAACCTGAGAGGGTCGCTATGCGTGCTTATATCTCTGAGAGTCTGAGAAAAGGACACATACGACCCTCGAAGTCACCTGTTGCCGCTGGTTTTTTCTTTGTTAAGAAAAAAGATGGTTCTTTAAGACCTTGTCTGGATTTCAGGGAGCTGAACAGTATCACTATTCGTGATCCTTATCTGCTTCCTCTGATCCCGGACTTGTTTAACCAGGTTGTTGGGGCGAAAGTCTTTTCCAAATTAGACCTAAGAGGGGCATACAACCTGGTTAGGGTCAGAGAAGGAGACGAATGGAAGACGGCTTTCAATACCCCTGAGGGCCATTTTGAGAATTTAGTTATGCCTTTTGGTTTGATGAATGCCCCAGACGTTTTTCAGCATTTCGTCAACAGCATTTTTTATCATTTAATGGGAAAATTTGTATTAGTGTATTTGGATGACATTTTGATTTTTTCTCCTGATTTCAAGACTCATAAGGAACACTTATGTCAGGTCTTACTCATCCTGCGGGAGAATAAATTATACGCGAAACTGGAAAAATGTGTGTTTGCGGTTCCAGAGATCCAATTTCTGGGGTTTCTTGTCTCCGCTTCTGGTTTTCGCATGGACCCCGAGAAGGTCCGCGCTGTGCTTGAGTGGGAGCTTCCTGAGAATCAGAAGGCGCTGATGCGTTTTTTGGGCTTTGCTAATTATTACAGGAAATTTATTTTGAATTATTCCTCTGTTGTTAAACCACTCACTGATATGACCAGAAAGGGGGTAGATTTTTCTTCCTGGTCGGTAGAGGCGCGTAAGGCCTTTTCTAATATCAAGGAGAGTTTTGCTTCCGCTCCCATCCTAGTACAACCTGATGTTTCGTTACCCTTCATAGTTGAGGTTGATGCTTCTGAGGTAGGGGTGGGTGCGGTCTTGTCTCAGGGTTCCTCTCCTGCCAAATGGCAACCGTGTGCCTTTTTCTCAAAGAAGCTCTCCTCCGCAGAGAGAAATTATGATGTGGGAGATAGGGAATTGTTGGCCATCAAGTTGGCTTTTGAGGAATGGCGCCATTGGCTAGAGGGAGCCAGACACTCTATTACCGTGTTTACTGACCATAAAAATCTGGCCTACTTGGAGTCAGCCAAGCGTCTGAACCCGAGACAGGCCAGATGGTCTTTGTTCTTTTCAAGGTTTAATTTTTTTGTTACGTTCCGCCCTGGGGTTAAGAATGTGAAGGCAGATGCCCTATCACGTTGTTTCCCGGGAGGTGGGAATTTTGAAGACCCGGGTCCCATTTTGGCTGAAGGTGTGGTGGTCTCTGCTCTTTTTCCTGAATTGGAGGCAGAGGTGCAGGCAGCTCAGTCAGAAGCTCCTGATCTTTGTCCTCCTGGGAGGTTGTTTGTGCCTCTCGCTTTGAGACACAAGATTTTTAAAGAACACCACGATACGGTCCTTGCTGGGCACCCGGGGACAAGAGCCACACTGGATCTCATTGCTCGGAGATTCTGGTGGCCTGCGCTTCGTAAGTCGGTTGAGGGTTTTGTGGCAGCTTGCGAGACTTGCGCTCGTGCCAAGGTCCCTCATTCACGGCCATCAGGTCCTCTCCTTCCTTTGCCCATTCCTTCCCGTCCTTGGACACATCTGTCCATGGACTTCATAACGGACTTGCCTCGTTCCTCGGGGAAGTCTGTGATTCTGGTGGTGGTGGACCGTTTTAGCAAAATGGTGCATTTTATCCCTTTTCCTGGTTTGCCCAATGCTAAGACGCTGGCGCAGGCATTTGTTGACCACATTGTCAAATTGCATGGGATTCCTTCAGACATAGTCTCTGATAGGGGCACGCAGTTTGTTTCCAGATTCTGGAAGGCCTTCTGTTCTCGCTTGGGGGTTCGCTTGTCATTCTCTTCTGCTTTCCATCCGCAGTCGAATGGCCAGACAGAGCGTGTCAATCAGAATCTGGAGACATATCTGCGCTGTTTTGTGGCGGAGAATCAGGAGGATTGGTGTTCTTTTTTGTCCCTTGCTGAGTTTGCTTTAAATAACCGTCGTCAGGAGTCCTCTGATAAGTCACCATTTTTTGGTGCATATGGGTTTCATCCGCAGTTTGGGACTTTCTCTGGAGAGGGCTCTTCTGGTTTGCCTGATGAGGACAGATTCTCCTCGTCTTTGTCATCTATTTGGCAAAAGATTCAGGATAATCTAAAGAACATGAGTGAGAGATATAAGCGTGTGGCGGATAGGAGACGTGTGCCTGGTCCGGACCTGAATGTTGGTGATTTGGTGTGGCTGTCTACCAAGAATATCAAATTGAAGGTTCCCTCCTGGAAGTTGGGTCCTAGGTAGTGTTGAGCGAACAGTTCGAGCATAGTTCGGGTCCGTACCGAATTTTGGGGTGTTCGTGACACGGACCCGAACCCGAACTTTTTCGTAAAAGTTCGGGTTCGTCGTTCGGCATGTATTTTGGCGCATTTTGAAAGGCTGCAAAGCAGCCAATCAACATGCATACTACTTGCCCTAAGATGCCATCGCAGCCATGCCTACTATTGGCAAGGCTGTGATTGGCCAAGTGCAGCATGTGACTCAGCCTCTTTATAAGCTTGTGCGCACGTCGGGACGTGCTCACTCCCGATGTGAATAGAACAGGGATAGACGCAGCTGATGCTAGGGCGAGAATAGGCAGGGATAATTGAATAACTGGAAGCAAATTTCTCTCCTCCACCTGTGATTCATCTGAACAACTGCAGCTGAGCTGCTTTTTTGATAGGGATTGGCTATTTTTAGAGTGGCCAGAGTGATTTTTCCATCCACATGTACCTGGGCTGACCGCCGGCCGCCATTTTGCGACTTGTAGTGCTGCAGCAGAAGCTGCCACAGTGTGCATTCCGAAGCTCCAAACAAGTCAGACATCTACACCTGGGATTCAGACCAATAGCGATTTAGCAGCACAGTCCAAGGCTATTTTTTTTAAAGGTTGTGCAGACCATTTTGTGGCACATGTTACTGGGCTGATAGGCGGCGGCCATCTTGGGACTAGTGCTGCAGCACAATCTCTCCCAACGTCCATTAATCACTTGTAATAGTGGTCTGTGCCATAGAAATCCTACATCAGGGACTTGGGTGTGCTTGTGTCACCCCTACTAATACCAGTCCACCTGTAATCCATACAGTGAAAAGCCATAAAGTATTCCAGTGAGGGAATTTTTTTTTTATTTAAAAAAGGCCAAGTTAGTTTATCTGGCGTTCAATATACTAGATACAGTTAGGCCTGCGTTTCATACATCTGGAATTAGCAAACTAATGTGCTGGGGTTGGGAAAACATATATGTACCCATACTAGAATCTGTCAAAGAAAGCGGTACTCACATATAACAGTCATTCCATCTGTAATCCATACAGTCAAAAGACTGAAAGTATTCCAGTGAGGGAATTTTTTTTTTATTTAAAAAAGGCCAAGTTAGTTTATCTGGCGTTCAATATACTAGATACAGTTAGGCCTGCGTTTCATACATCTGGAATTAGCAAACTAATGTGCTGGGGTTGGGAAAACATATATGTACCCATACTAGAATCTGTCAAAGAAAGCGGTACTCACATATAACAGTCATTCCATCTGTAATCCATACAGTCAAAAGACTGAAAGTATTCCAGTGAGGGAATTTTTTTTTTATTTAAAAAAGGCCAAGTTAGTTTATCTGGCGTTCAATATACTAGATACAGTTAGGCCTGCGTTTCATACATCTGGAATTAGCAAACTAATGTGCTGGGGTTGGGAAAACATATATGTACCCATACTAGAATCTGTCAAAGAAAGCGGTACTCACATATAACAGTCATTCCATCTGTAATCCATACAGTCAAAAGACTGAAAGTATTCCAGTGAGGGAATTTTTTTTTTATTTAAAAAAGGCCAAGTTAGTTTATCTGGCGTTCAATATACTAGATACAGTTAGGCCTGCGTTTCATACATCTGGAATTAGCAAACTAATGTGCTGGGGTTGGGAAAACATATATGTACCCATACTAGAATCTGTCAAAGAAAGCGGTACTCACATATAACAGTCATTCCATCTGTAATCCATACAGTCAAAAGACTGAAAGTATTCCAGTGAGGGAATTTTGCTTATAAAAAATAATATATTTCATTGTGGTGCGAGTTGAATCGCAACAATGAAGAAAAATACTATTAAGGGACGAGGACGCGGTCGTGGTGGTGTCCGTGGAGCCTCTGTTGCTGGTAGAGGACGTGGCCGTTCGGCCCCAGGCGCACACAGTAGGGAACGAACTCCCTCAACTAGCCGGCAGAATGTACCGCAATATCTCGTGGGGCCCAATGCCGCTCTTAGGATGGTAAGGCCTGAGCAGGTACAGGCATTAATCGATTGGGTGGCCGACAGTGCTTCCAGCACGTTCACCACATGGTCTTCCACCCAGTCTTCTGCGGAAAGCGCACAGGTGGCACCTGAAAACCAAGCCCATCAGTCTGTCACATCACCCCCAAGCATATCAGGGAAACGGTCTGAGCCACAAGTTATGCAGCAGTCTCTTCTTCTGTTTGAAGACTCTGCTTCCAGGGTTTCCCAGGGGCGTCCACCTAGCCCTTCCCCAGTGGAGGAAGACATACCATGCACTGACGCACAACCACTTATGTCTCCAGATGAAGAGGACATGGGAATACCACCACAGCAGAGTCACCGACTCTCTGATGATGACGAAACACAGGTGCCCACTGCCGCGTCTTTTTGCAGTGGGCAGACTGAACAGGAGGAGGTCAGGGAGGGAGACTGGGTGGAAGACGATGCAGAGGACGATGAGGTCTTAGACCCCACATGGACTGAAGGTCGTGGCGATGACTTTCACAGTTCAGAGGAAGAGGTAGTGGTGAGACCGAGACAACAGCGAAGCCAAAGAGGGAGCAGGGGGCCAAAGCAGACGAGCCGCCGCCCCCAGAGTTCGCCTGCTACTGGACATCGCCAACAGGGACCCAGCCCCACAAAGGCAGCTTCAAAGAGTTCCCTGGCATGGCACTTCTTTAAACAATGTCCTACCGACAAGACCCGAGTGACTTGCACGCTCTGCCATCAGAGCCTGAGGCGAGGCATTAACGTTCTGAACCTCAGCACAACCTGCATGACCAGGCATCTACATGCAAAGCATGAACTGCAGTGGGGTACACACCTTAAAAACCAGGCACTCGCTGAGGCTCCCCCTGCTCCCTCTACCGCTGCTGCCTCGGCTTCCGCCTCGAGAGGAATGTTGCCACCTGCCGAGCAGCAAACAGAGGATGTGCCACCGACACCACCACCACCGCCACCGTCAACTAGCGTCTCCACTATATCACACAGCAGCGTTCAGCTCTCAATATCTCAAACCTTAGAGAGGAAGCGCAAATTCCCCCCGAGTCACCCTCGAGCCCTTGGCCTGAACGCCAGCATTTCTAAACTGCTGGCCTTTGAAATGCTGTCATTCCGGCTGGTGGACACAGACAGCTTCAAACAGCTGATGGCCATGGCTGTCCCGCAGTATGTGGTTCCCAGCCGCCACTACTTCTCCAAGACAGCCGTGCCTTCCCTGCACATGCAAGTGTCCGATAAAATCAAGTGTGCACTGCGCAACGCCATTTGTGGCAAGGTCCACCTAACCACAGATACGTGGACCAGTAAGCACGGCCAGGGACGCTATATCTCACTAACTGCACACTGGATGAATGTAGTGGCGGCTGGGCCCCCGGCGGACAGTTCCTTGGCGCACGTCCTTCCGCCCCCTAGGATCGCAGGGCATCATTCTCTGCCTCCTGTAGCCTCCTCCTCCTACTCGGCTTCCTCCTCCACTGCTTCCACCAGCTCATCCGGTCAGCCACACACCTTCACCACCAACTTCAGCACAGCCCGAGTTAAACGTCAGCAGGCCATTCTGAAACTCATATGTTTGGGGGACAGGCCCCACAGCGCAAAGGAGTTGTGGCGGGGTATTGAACAACAGACCGACGAGTGGTTTCTGCCGGTGGGCCTCAAGCCAGGCCTGGTGGTATGCGATAATGGGCAAAATCTCGTGGCAGCTCTGGGACTAGCCGGTTTGACGCACATCCCTTGCCTGGCGCATGTGCTGAACTTGGTGGTGCAGAGGTTCATTCACCACTACCCCAACATGTCAGAGCTGCTGCATAAAGTGCGGGCCGTCTGTGCGCGCTTCCGCCGTTCACATCCTGCCGCTGCTCGCCTGTCTGCGCTACAGCGGAACTTCGGCCTTCCCGCTCACCGCCTCATATGCGACGTGCCCACCCGGTGGAACTCCACCTTGCACATGCTGGAGAGACTGTGCGAGCAGCAGCAGGCCATAGTGGAGTTTCAGCTGCAGCACGCTCGCGTCAGTCGTACTGCCGAACAGCACCACTTCACCACCAATGATTGGGCCTCCATGCGAGACCTGTGTGCCCTGCTGCACTGTTTCGAGTACTCCACCAACATGGCCAGTGGCGATGACACTGTTATCAGCGTTACAATACCACTTCTATGTCTCCTTGAGAAAACACTTAGGGCAATGATGTTAGAGGAGGTGGCCCAGGTGGAGGAGGAGGAGGATGAGGGCTCGTTTCTAACACTTTCGGGCCAGTCTGTTCGAAGTGGCTCAGAGGGAGGTTTGTTTAAGCAGCAGAGGACAGGTTCACAAGTCGCCAGCCAAGGCACTGTACTGGAGGACGAGGAGGATGAGGAGGAGGAGGTGGAGGGGGACGAGGATGACGCAAGTTCACAGCGGGGTGGCAGCCCAGGCCCATCACTGGTGCGTGGCTGGGGGGATACGGTGGACGATGACGATACGCCTCCCACAGAGGACAGCTTGTCCTTACCCATGGGTAGCCTGGCCCACATGAGCGAATATATGCTCCAATGCCTGCGCAACGACAGCAGAGTTGCCCACGTTTTAACGTGTGCAGACTACTGGGTGGCCACCCTGCTGGATCCCCGGTATAAAGACAATGTGCCCACTTTAATTCCTGAACTGGAGCGCGACCGTAAGATGCGCGAGTACAAGCGCACGCTGATAGAGGCGCTCTTGAGAGCATTCCCACATGTCACAGGGGAACAGGTGGAAGGTGAAGGCAGAGGAGTGGCAAGAGGTCGCCAACGCAGCTGTGTCACGGCCAGCTCATCTGAGGGCAGGGTTAGCATGGCAGAAATGTGGAAAAGTTTTGTCTCCACGCCACAGCTATCTGCACCGACACCTGATACGGAACGTGTTAGCAGGAGGCAGCATTTCACTAACATGGTTGAACAGTATGTCTGCGCACCCCTCCACATCCTGACGGATGGTTCGGCCCCATTCAACTACTGGGTTTCGAAATTGTCCACGTGGCCAGAGTTAGCATGTTATGCCTTGGAGGTGCTTTCCTGCCCGGCGGCCAGCGTTTTATCTGAACGCGTATTCAGCACGGCAGGGGGCGTCATTACTGACAAGCGCAGCCGCCTGTCCACAGCCAACGTGGACAAGCTGACCTTCATAAAGATGAACCAGGCATGGATCCCACAGGACCTGTCCCTCCCTTGTGCAGAGTAGTCCTTATTAACTGCCTAAAACATGTCTTGTTGTGCTACGGGCCACTTCTTTATTTGATACAAATTTTATGAAACCCACAGTTGAATGAAACTCTTCTCTGTCTGGGCGCCGGGGCCTAACTAGATGAAAGTGGCCAGTTAAACTAACGGGTGACATGAAGCCATAACCTCTGCCATGCTACCTCTGTCTTCTGTCTGGGTGCTGAGGCCTAAGTCAAATAAAGCGGTCTTCTGCTGTGCTGGGGGATATGAAGCTAATCTCTGACCTCTCTCCTCTGTCTGGGTCCAAAGGCCTAAATCACTGAAAGAGGCCTTCTCCTGTGGTGTGTGATATGATGCCAGAATATGTGCTGTGGGGCCTCTCTCCTCTTCCTGGGTGCAGGGGTCAAATAAACTAAATTGTGGCCTACTCCTGTGATGGTTGATATGATGCCTGATTCTCTGATGTGGAACCTCTCTCCTCTGTTTGGGTGAAGGGGTCAAAGTAACTAAATGGTGGCTTCTCCTGTGGTGGCTGATATGATGCCAGAATATGTGCTGTGGTGCCTCTCTCCTCTTCCTGGGTGCAGGGGTCAAAGTAACTAAATGGTGGCTTCTCCTGTGGTGGCTGATATGATGCCAGAATATGTGCTGTGGGGCCTCTCTCCTCTTCCTGGGTGCAGGGGTCAAAGTAACTCAATGGTGGCTTCTCCTGTGGTGGCTGATATGATGCCAGAATATGTGCTGTGGTGCCTCTCTCCTCTGTCTGGGTCCAAAGGCCTAAATCACTGAAAGAGGCCTTCTCCTGTGGTGTGTGATATGATGCCTGAATATGTGCTGTGGTGCCTCTCTCCTCTTCCTGGGTGCGGGGGTCAAAGTAACTCAATGGTGGCTTCTCCTGTGGTGGCTGATATGATGCCAGAATATGTGCTGTGGTGCCTCTCTCCTCTTCCTGGGTGCGGGGGTCAAAGTAACTCAATGGTGGCTTCTCCTGTGGTGGCTGATATGATGCCAGAATATGTGCTGTGGGGCCTCTCTCCTCTTCCTGGGTGCAGGGGTCAAAGTAACTCAATGGTGGCTTCTCCTGTGGTGGTTAGTATGATGCCAGAATATGTGCTGTGGGGCCTCTCTCCTCTTCCTGGGTGCAGGGGTCAAAGTAACTCAATGGTGGCTTCTCCTGTGGTGGCTGATATGATGCCAGAATATGTGCTGTGGTGCCTCTCTCCTCTTCCTGGGTGCGGGGGTCAAAGTAACTCAATGGTGGCTTCTCCTGTGGTGGCTGATATGATGCCAGAATATGTGCTGTGGGGCCTCTCTCCTCTTCCTGGGTGCAGGCGTCAAAGTAACTCAATGGTGGCTTCTCCTGTGGTGGTTAGTATGATGCCAGAATATGTGCTGTGGGGCCTCTCTCCTCTTCCTGGGTGCAGGGGTCAAAGTAACTCAATGGTGGCTTCTCCTGTGGTGGCTGATATGATGCCAGAATATGTGCTGTGGTGCCTCTCTCCTCTTCCTGGGTGCGGGGGTCAAAGTAACTCAATGGTGGCTTCTCCTGTGGTGGCTGATATGATGCCAGAATATGTGCTGTGGGGCCTCTCTCCTCTTCCTGGGTGCAGGGGTCAAAGTAACTCAATGGTGGCTTCTCCTGTGCTGATTGATATAAAGCTGATGGTTGTGCCATCTGACATGGTTGCCAGGGTCTGATTCAATGGGGGCCTACTCCTGTGGTGGGTGATCTAAATGCCTGATTCTCTGCTGTGAAACCTCTCTCCTCCGTCTGGGTGTAGGGGTCAAAGTCTTTCAAAGTCTCCTTCTCCTGTGCTGATTGATATGAAGCTGATGGTTGTGCCATCTGACATGGTTGCCGGGGTCCCATTAAATTGTGGCCTACTCCTGTGGTGGTTGATATGATGCCTGATTCTCTGATGTGGAACCTCTCTCCTCTGTTTGGGTGAAGGGGTCAAAGTAACTCAATGGTGGCTTCTCCTGTGGTGGCTGATATGATGCCAGAATATGTGCTGTGGTGCCTCTCTCCTCTTCCTGGGTGCGGGGGTCAAAGTAACTCAATGGTGGCTTCTCCTGTGGTGGCTGATATGATGCCAGAATATGTGCTGTGGTGCCTCTCTCCTCTTCCTGGGTGCGGGGGTCAAAGTAACTCAATGGTGGCTTCTCCTGTGGTGGCTGATATGATGCCAGAATATGTGCTGTGGTGCCTCTCTCCTCTTCCTGGGTGCAGGGGTCAAAGTAACTAAATGGTGGCTTCTCCTGTGGTGGTTGATATGATGCCTGATTCTCTGCTGTGAAACCTCTCTCCTCCATCTGGGTGTAGGGGTCAAAGTCTTTCAAAGTCGCCTTCTCCTGTGCTGATTGATATAAAGCTGATGGTTGTGCCATCTGACATGGTTGCCAGGGTCTGATTCAATGGGGGCCTACTCCTGTGGTGGGTGATCTAAATGCCTGATTCTCTGCTGTGAAACCTCTCTCCTCCGTCTGGGTGTAGGGGTCAAAGTCTTTCAAAGTCGCCTTCTCCTGTGCTGATTGATATGAAGCTGATGGTTGTGCCATCTGACATGGTTGCCGGGGTCCCATTAAATTGGGGCCTACTCCTGTGGTGGGTGATCTAAATGCCTGATTCTCTGCTTTGAAACCTCTCTCCTCCGTCCGGGTGTAGGGGTCAAAGTCTTTCAAAGTCTCCTTCTCCTGTGCTGATTGATATGAAGCTGATGGTTGTGCCATCTGACATGGTTGCCGGGGTCCCATTAAATTGTGGCCTACTCCTGTGGTGGTTGATATGATGCCTGATTCTCTGATGTGGAACCTCTCTCCTCTGTTTGGGTGAAGGGGTCAAAGTAACTCAATGGTGGCTTCTCCTGTGGTGGCTGATATGATGCCAGAATATGTGCTGTGGTGCCTCTCTCCTCTTCCTGGGTGCGGGGGTCAAAGTAACTCAATGGTGGCTTCTCCTGTGGTGGCTGATATGATGCCAGAATATGTGCTGTGGTGCCTCTCTCCTCTTCCTGGGTGCGGGGGTCAAAGTAACTCAATGGTGGCTTCTCCTGTGGTGGCTGATATGATGCCAGAATATGTGCTGTGGTGCCTCTCTCCTCTTCCTGGGTGCAGGGGTCAAAGTAACTAAATGGTGGCTTCTCCTGTGGTGGTTGATATGATGCCTGATTCTCTGCTGTGAAACCTCTCTCCTCCATCTGGGTGTAGGGGTCAAAGTCTTTCAAAGTCGCCTTCTCCTGTGCTGATTGATATAAAGCTGATGGTTGTGCCATCTGACATGGTTGCCAGGGTCTGATTCAATGGGGGCCTACTCCTGTGGTGGGTGATCTAAATGCCTGATTCTCTGCTGTGAAACCTCTCTCCTCCGTCTGGGTTTTGGGGTGTCAAAGTCTTTCAAAGTCGCCTTCTCCTGTGCTGATTGATATGAAGCTGATGGTTGTGCCATCTGACATGGTTGCCGGGGTCCCATTAAATTGGGGCCTACTCCTGTGGTGGTTGATATGATGCCTGATTCTCTGATGTGGAACCTCTCTCCTCTGTTTGGGTGAAGGGGTCAAAGTAACTCAATGGTGGCTTCTCCTGTGGTGGCTGATATGATGCCAGAATATGTGCTGTGGTGCCTCTCTCCTCTTCCTGGGTGCGGGGGTCAAAGTAACTCAATGGTGGCTTCTCCTGTGGTGGCTGATATGATGCCAGAATATGTGCTGTGGTGCCTCTCTCCTCTTCCTGGGTGCGGGGGTCAAAGTAACTCAATGGTGGCTTCTCCTGTGGTGGCTGATATGATGCCAGAATATGTGCTGTGGTGCCTCTCTCCTCTTCCTGGGTGCAGGGGTCAAAGTAACTAAATGGTGGCTTCTCCTGTGGTGGTTGATATGATGCCTGATTCTCTGCTGTGAAACCTCTCTCCTCCATCTGGGTGTAGGGGTCAAAGTCTTTCAAAGTCGCCTTCTCCTGTGCTGATTGATATAAAGCTGATGGTTGTGCCATCTGACATGGTTGCCAGGGTCTGATTCAATGGGGGCCTACTCCTGTGGTGGGTGATCTAAATGCCTGATTCTCTGCTGTGAAACCTCTCTCCTCCGTCTGGGTGTAGGGGTCAAAGTCTTTCAAAGTCGCCTTCTCCTGTGCTGATTGATATGAAGCTGATGGTTGTGCCATCTGACATGGTTGCCGGGGTCCCATTAAATTGGGGCCTACTCCTGTGGTGGGTGATCTAAATGCCTGATTCTCTGCTTTGAAACCTCTCTCCTCCGTCCGGGTGTAGGGGTCAAAGTCTGTCAAAGTCGCCTTCTCCTGTGCTGATTGATATAAAGCTTATGCTTGTGCCATCTGACATGGTTGCCGGGGTCTGATTCAATGGTGGCCTACTCCTGTGGTGGGTGATCTAAATGCCTGATTCTCTGCTGTGTAACCTCTCTCCTCCGTCTGGGTGTAGGGGTCAAAGTAACTAAATGGTGGCCTACTCCTGTGGTGGGTGATATGATGCCTGGTTCTCTGCTGTGGGACCTCTCTCCTTTGTCTGGGTGCTGTGGTCAAAATAATAGTAAGTGACCTTCTCCATTGGTGGGTGACTTGAAGCCTGATTCTGTGCTATGGGACCTCACTCCAATTAATATTGTTTAATTTTTATTTATTTTATGTTAACTCATCATTTCCCTATCTACATTTGTTTGCAGGGGATTTAACTACATTTTGCTGCCTTTTGCAGCCCTCTAGCCCTTTCCGGGTGTGTTTTACAGCCTTTTTAGTGCCCAAAAGTTCGGGTCCCCATTGACTTCTATGGGGTTCGGGTTCGGGATGAAGTTCGGGTCGAGTTCGGATCCCGAACCCGAACATTTTTCGAAAGTTCGGCCGAACTCGTCGAACCCGAACATCCAGGTGTTCGCTCAACTCTAGTCCTAGGTTTATTGGGCCTTACAAGATCCTGTCTGTCATCAATCCTGTTTCCTACCGTCTTGATCTTCCTCAGACTTGGAAGATCCATAATGTTTTCCATAAGTCCTTATTGAAACCTTATGTTTAACCTATTGTACCCTCGCCTTTGCCTCCTCCTCCGATTATTGTTGATGGAAATCTTGAATTTCAGGTCTCTAGGATTGTGGATTCTCGTCTTGTCCGCGGTTCCCTCCAGTACCTCGTTCATTGGGAGGGTTATGGTCCTGAGGAGAGGATGTGGGTCCCAGTGACGGACATTAAGGCCTCTCGTCTCATCAGGGCTTTCCATAGGTCCCATCCTGAGAAGGTGGGCCCTGAGTGTCCGGAGTCCACTCCTAGAGGGAGGGGTACTGTCACAACCAGACAGCTGAGAAGCTCTGACAGGAGCCGTCCAGATCCTCCTCCTTGAGTTTCTTTGTTTTGGTTTCTGTTCCTCACCTCGTTAGTCTATCTCAGCTGTCATGCAGTCGGACTGATTACTTCCCTTTAAATTCCTACCCATAAGGCAGTAGTGTGCGGCTGATACAACTTCCTGGAGTGTGTGTGCATGCTGTCGCAGTTCCCAGCTCCCAGCTCCCAGCTCCCAGTTCCCAGTTCCCTGTCCACAGTCGTCTGCAAGATAAGTTCTGTTTATGTATTTATGATTTTCTGTTTTCTGGATCCAGGTGACCCTGACTCCCTCCGTGTCTGTGTAGGGAGCCGGTGGTCGTGTCCCCTCACTATTGTAGGGCCTTCAGGTCTAAGATAGCCGAGGTACGTGGATATGCGCCCATCCACCTTTGGGGTGGTCGCATAGGCTGAGCAATAAGGGAGAGCGGCAGGTCGATTGCAGGGGTCTCCCTTTTGTTCCTTAGTTGTGGGTCCAGTGAGTCATTGTTTGTATTGTATTATCTTGTTTCCTGTACACCATCCGTGACATGGTGCTTGCGAAGGTCCAGGTGCAGGGCGGGAGGCATCCTTGACTGCGCCTTCAACAGGCGATTGGCCAGCACATACCATAGGGGAAGAGGAGGCAGTGGTGTGACCCACAGACACAGATTGTGGACCCAGGAGTTTGTCCCACTTATTACGGTGCTTGGATGCCATGTGGCAGATCATGCTGGTGGTGGTGAGGTTGCTAGGTTGCAAACTATTATTCTTTTGTTGTCCGCACTTTCCTCAAAAAAGCGCCATACTGCGGAAAACCTTCCCATTGGCAAGGGATATTTCCGCAAGGGAATGCTCCGTGGAACAGTTGCAGGCCTGTGTGGTGGCCCGCCTTATTCCTTTTGCCACTCCACTGCCTCTTCCAGCCTGTTGCGGTGCTGCAGATCCTTCCCCCTCTGTACTGCTGTCCTAGTTTGGCTTTCTACCTTCCTAGGTTGGGTCAATGACCTCATCGTCCACCACCTCCTCTTCCACTTTCTCATTCTGATTATCCTCTTGATTTGTTGACTTAACCACAAACTCAGTGATTAACAATTGTGTCTCATCCTCTTTATCAACCTCTTGCGACAGTAATTACGGTTGACTCATTGGCAACTGTGTCTCATCATCATCCACCTCATTAAACACTAATTGCCATTCCCCACTGCCATGTTCTTGTGACTGTGGATGCTAAAGATGTTGGTAATCATGGCACAAGATCTCATGTCCCTCTTCAAGAGTGCTCGGCTAGAGGTCCAAATCAAGTAATGGTGATGAAAAGAGATCCTCGGAATTTCCGAGTGTGGGATCACTTGTTTGGCCAGACTCTCAATGGTGGGAGAGGGAGGATCAGGGAGAAGATTCTGTTGAACAGACTCTTGGCTACTGAGACTGGACTTGGTGGAAGACAGGCTGGTGCTTGACCAACTGGAAGCATTATCTGCTGCAATCCAACCGACCACCTGGTCGCACTGGTCTGACTTCAAGAGTTTTGTCCTGCGACGCCCTGCAAACTGGTATATGAAGCTAGGTATCGTGGATGATTGTTTTTCTTGTGCTCTGGCAGCAGGCACAGTTTCAACGCACCCAGGGCCATGGCCTTTGCGTTAACCATTAGCATCACGGCCACTTCCCCGTCCCTTACTGCTCGCCTTGTGCATATTTAATGTTATATGAACGCTTGATACACAAGATGTGGCACAGATGTCACAGTTCACAGCAAGCACAGTATATAGAAAAAGTATGGAAAAGTATGGAAAAAGAAAAATAGATTTCACTTATATTTTTCCTATCTCTGGCCCTGACACACAGAAGGTATTGCACAGATGTCACAAGTCACTGCAGACACCCTCTATAGAAAAAGTATGAAAATGATGGAAAAAAATAATTGATGGATATATTACATTGCTGCCACTACACACAATAGTCCTTAAAAGGACTTTTGGGTCTTTGAAACATTTTTCAACTAAATAGATTGCGATCACAATCCCTACACTATCTGTCCCTTCCTAAGCGCAGCTCTCCATGACTTCAAATGATCCGAACATGCGTCATCGGGTGCTATATAGCACCCGATGACGCAATCAAGCCAGCTAATCACTGTAATGCCAGTAGCCAACATGGCTACTGGCATTACAGTGAGGGCAGTACTTACCTGCACATTTATTGGCTGCATAGCAGCCGCGAAACGCGCGAAGAGGAGACTCGAGCATGGCGCTCGAGCACATGTGGTACTCGGCCAAGTACCGCCATGTGCCGAGCATAGCGATGCTCGAGCCGAACAGCAGTTCACCAGAGCATGCTCGCTCAACACTACAAACCGGATTCCAAAAAAGTTGGGACACTATACAAATCGTGAATAAAAACTTAATGCAATGATGTGGAGGTGCCAACTTCTAATATTTTATTCAGAATAGAACATAAATCACGGTACAAAAGTTTAAACTGAGAAAATGTACCATTTTAAGGGAAAAATATGTTGAATCAGAATTTCATGGTGTCAACAAATCCCCAAAAAGTTGGGACAAGGCCATTTTCACCACTGTGTGGCATCTCCCCTTCTTCTTACAACACTCAACAGACGTCTGGGGACCGAGGAGACCAGTTTCTCAAGTTTAGAAATAGGAATGCTCTCCCATTCTTGTCTAATACAGGCCTCTAACTGTTCAATCGTCTTGGGCCTTCTTTGTTGCACCTTCCTCTTTATGATGCGCCAAATGTTCTCTATAGGTGAAAGATCTGGACTGCAGACTGGCCATTTCAGTACCCGGATCCTTCTCCTACGCAGCCATGATGTTGTGATTGATGCAGAATGTGGTCTGGCATTATCTTGTTGAAAAATGCAGGGTCTTCCCTGAAAGAGATGACGTCTGGATGGGAGCATATGTTGTTCTAGAACCTGAATATATTTTTTTGCATTGATGGTGCCTTTCCAGACATGCAAGCTGCCCATGCCACATGCACTCATGCAACCCCATACCATCAGAGATGCAGGCTTCTGAACTGAGCGTTGATAACAACTTTGGTCCGGATGACATGGCGTCCCAGATTTCCAAAAAGAACTTTGAATCGTGACTCGTCTGACCACAGAACAGTCTTCCATTTTGCCACACTTCATTTTAAATGATCCCTGGCCCAGTGAAAACGCCTGAGCTTGTGGATCTTGCTTAGAAATGGCTTCTTCTTTGCACTGTAGAGTTTCAGCTGGCAACGGCGGATGGTACGGTGGATTGTGTTCACTGACAATGGTTTCTGGAAGTATTCCTGAGCCCATTCTGTGATTTCCTTTACAGTAGCATTCCTGTTTGTGGTGCAGTGTCGTTTAAGGGTCCGGAGATCACGGGCATCCAGTATGGTTTTACGGCCTTGAGCCTTACGCACAGAGATTGTTCCAGATTCTCTGAATCTTCGGATGATGTTATGCACAGTTGATGATGATAGATGCAAAGTCTTTGCAATTTTTCGCTGGGTAACACCTTTCTGATATTGTTCCACTATCTTTCTGCGCAACATTGTGGGAATTGGTGATCCTCTACCCATCTTGGCTTCTGAGAGACACTGCCACTCTGAGAAGCTCTTTTTATACCCAATCATGTTGCCAATTGACCTAATTAGTGTTAATTGGTCTTCCAGCTCTTCGTTATGCTCAAATTTACTTTTTCCAGCCTCTTATTGCTACTTGTCCCAACTTTTTTGGGATTTGTTGACACCGTGAAAATTGGAATCAACATATTTTTCCTTTAAAATGATACATTTACTCAGATTAAACGTTTGATCTGTCATCTACGTTCTATTACAAATAAAATATTGACATTTGCCATCTCCACATCATTGCATTCAGTTTTTATTCACAATTTGTTTAGTGTTCCAACTTTTTTGGAATCCGGTTTGTAATATGCACCTGTGACTATGTACAGTATAAGAATGTGCTAGTCTAAATTTTCTTGTTGTAAAAAATATAACAAATTATATAACACAAATATATAACAATTTGTATCCATATTCTTAGTAAAACTGATATAGCTATGATTTATAAGAGTACTTACTATACATAATAAAGTGGTTGTCTGCTTTTTTTTTTTTATATAGATCAGGATAAGGCATCAATATCAGATTGGTGGGTGCCTGACTCCCGGCAGCCCCTGCCGATCAGCTGTTTGAAGAGAAACCAGTTCTCGTACGAGCGCTGTGTTGTCTTCTCTGTTTACCTGCTCGCCATCATAACTGCAACCGGCAAGCAGTGTAATTACAACTCCGCCATCCTATTAACTTCAATGGGATGGCTCCTAACAGGAAGGAGCCATCCCATTGAAGTGAAAAGGATGGTATAGTTGTAATTACACCTTCTCATTGCTGCAGTTGCGACAGCGAGCAGGTAGACAATGAAGAGAAGGCAATGCTCGTACGAGAACTGCATTCTCTTCAAACAGCTGATCTTTAGGGGTACTGGGAGTTGACCCCTGCAGATCTGATATTGATGACTTATCCTGATCTATATAAAAAAATCGGACAACCCTTTAATATGTATAGTAAATACTCTTAGAAATTATAGCTATACTCAGTTTTACTAAGAATATGGATGAAAATTGACAATACAACAACAAGGTAAAATGACAGAGTATAATTAGAAACATTATTGTGGTATTAGCTTTCTTTTTTATCCACTTCAGTTTCCTTGGAAACTTCATAAAGACATGTGCAGCACATTTATCCCGCTGATACATCCTGTTTGATAGGTATGCTGATCCCTTAGAAGATCCAAGGAGAACATTTTACCTTTCTTCTCCACATTTCAGAGATTAATCACAGATGACAAGTGGGCTTGGACCAGACCTTGTGTCAGTCAGTGACTTTGTCCTTTGTTTTCTATTGACTCCCAGGTTTCCTCTGAATAAAACAGAATATCAATACATTTTTCTCATTTTTTCATAAAACAACTCAGTATTTTTTCCAACATAAAATTGTACAGAGAATGTTTTATCATTATCATAATATATACAGTACTCTGAGCGCTGCAGTATGAAAAAAATAACCAAATTATACTGCAGCATTTGGAAATGGTTACATACTTATTGTCAAAAATTCCTAAGGAAATGCATTCACAACTGACAGATAGGAAAGTAAGTAAGATTTCTATGAAAACTCATGAAAATAATCATGGCATTGCAAGTCATGTTTCATGAATGTGCTTAAATGACTTGTTTCTCCAATCAAGTGATTTTGTTGTGGTGATATTAATATGATAATTTTTCAATATGGGACAATAATGTATTAAATTACACAAAAAACTAGTTTTTATAATGATGGGACTCCTACCATCCCTATTATATTTTTTCTTCTTGTTTACAATATACTATGACTTCTCATTCTCCATTATAAAGGACTTAAGAAAAGCTAGCAAAAGCCCATAGAGAAGCACTGGGAGATTACAGTAAGGTAGAAATTAAAATATACTGTATTCTTTGAACTATAATAGCGGCTTCTGTACCGGAATACAGCTGTACTTAACCCTTTGAGGACTGACCAAGGGACGTATTTGTTCTATGTTTTTAATTGCCTGTATCATCTGATTAAGAACTTAAAATACTTTTTTTTTTTTTTTTGGTCAAAATATTAGTTCTTATCAACAAAGGGATCTAGCTTTATTTATTGTTCAAATACATTCTTAAAGGGAAAAAAATATAATTATTTTTATATTGATGACGTAATCTTATGGTTCTCAAAGGGTTAAATGGCGTTATCTCGTCATAGACAATAGGGGCATATCGCTAGGATATGCCCTCATTTTCTTATAGGTGTGGGTCTCACCGCTTTTTTTGTGGATCAGATGTGGACCCATTCATCACAATGGGGCCTCAAAAGATGCAGACAGATGTCCACATCCTTAAGTCCGTTCCGCGGCCCTGCAATAAAATAGAACATGCCCTATTCTTGTCTGTTTTGCAGACAAGGATAGGACATTTGTGAAGGAGTGAAAAAAAAATTGCTGCAAAAATGGCTACGGCCATGTACATGAGCCCTAATAGTCTGAAAAATACATAGGGGTCATATATCAAACTGGTAAAAAGTAGAACTGGCTTAATTGCCCATAGCAACCAATCAGATGCCTCCTTTCATTTTTTATAGGAGCTGTCCAAAATGAAAAGTGGTAGTCAGTTCTACTGTATACCATTTTGATAATTGACCCCCACAGTGTCTAATTTTACAAATACTGTCAGCAGAATGAAAGAACTATTTCCCTAATACTTTGTAAAGCTACAATGCCTGTAAACCCTTCTGGATCTGGTGGCAGGCCCTGAATAAAATAATCAACAATCCTTCCTCCTCCTGGCACCAGGAGAGGTGTGGAGTGGGCTCAGCATGCATGTTGGTACCTGCATTCCCTAGATTTAATGGAGGCCATTTTGGCACCAAAAATTACTAAAATTAAGGTGGGCCCAGCATGCATGTGGAACCTACGCTCCCTGCATTTTATGGTAGCCGTCATGGCACATAACAGGAAGAATTTAGTGTTAGGTTCCCGTCTTACAGAGATCGCCTTGACGTGCTGCAGACAAGACCAAATAGAAGACAGGGAGGCTTCGGGGACGGACGGTGCATGCACAATTCACTCACAGGATCGCGCTTCAGTCCGCGCCTAGACGGGATCGCGCTGCTACTGAGACCAACGGCGCATGCGCCGCCAGTACAAGCGCGGTCCCGGCGACTGAGCAGGGTGTCAGTTTCACTAGTTAGAGGAGGGGTTAGGGCAGGGGAGGTACAGCCCGGAGTGAGGGAAGGGCTACCCCCTTGACTTCCACCGTGACTGCAGGAGCTGGAGACAAGGACTTTATAAGTCGTTTTTTTCATCAATATACATCCCAGGAAAGCGGGACAAGAATGCATTTAAACAGAATGAGCATAATCTATAAGGTACTGTTAATAGTTTATTAGGTGAAATCCTGGTGAAAGGTTCGCTTTAAATTTACTTAATAAGCATAGCACTAGCATTAGAATACTTTTTTGTACTTTATTTGGTTTGCAGAGTGCTGTTGCATTGTATTTTTTTCTTAGTGTTTTCAGCCATAGCAATGTGCACCTGCACATTGGGATATGCTGACTGACCTCTTCTTTTCTCTGCTTTCCTGGGCCCCCTGTTGATGCCGGCCCCATAGCAGCGGCTATGCCTGTTACTTCGATAGTCCTGTCCCTGGTGATAGCCAGGGTCAACATCCAGCAATTGAACTACAATTCTCAGTGAGATAACCTAAGAGCAGTACTAAGTCTGCTTTCACACGAGCGACTTGTACACTCCGGAATCAGAACGTGAGTATAAGGCCTCTTGCACTTTTTTTTTTTGCGTTTCCGTTTCGTTTTTTGCGTTCCGTATACGGACCGTAAACGGAACCATTCTTTTCAGGATTGGAGGTGAAGTACGAGGCCAATATGAGTAATGGCGCGCCGTATATTCCTGGTAAGCCTCCCAAACTAGTCTGTCGTCCACCTCATAGCTCTGAGCAGGCAGGGCTAAACTTCTCGGTCGTACCTGGGCACTACTAACCGGACCCTCTCACTCGCTTTGGCGCAATTCTGGCTCTTCAGTTAGGGCCTCAGAGATTGGCATGCTCAGCGGAGTCAATCGAGTCGCCGAACATTACGGGACGAGTTGCGTGGTTGCGCTGATCTGTATGGGCTGCACCTCCATTATCAGGCGCAGGCGTATTGTCGGCCGCGGATCTACCGGGTCAAACATGATCTTGTTCCTTCTCCCGAACTCCGGCCGCTTGTACAACTTTATCCATTGCGAGGCTTATTGATATCTCTCCCTCTGGGGTTGGCAGTCGCTCACCTGATTGGTATGCAGGCGGTACACCCATCTCGTACTCCGGCTCAGGCTGTGACATAACGGTAAGCCTAGCGCCTCTCTGCGTGTCTGTAAGCAGCCACTCATCTAGCAGACTAATCCACTGATCATGCAGGCTCCACCTTGTCTCTGGCACACCCCTAAGTTCTTTGGCACAGGGGAGGCGGAGCTCATATTGTTATTCATGGTAATGAAGTGATGATGGCGCAGTAGAAATTTTTTTTCTGCACTTTTCAAGGGGCAGCACTCTACTTTTCCCGCCGAACAGGGAGTTTTGCAGAGTGATGGTTGCGTTAACCATTAGCATCACGGCCACTTCCCCGTCCCTTACTGCTCGCCTTGCGCATATTTAATGTTATGTGCACGCCTGATACACAAGATGTGGCACAGATGTCACAGTTCACAGCAAGCACAGTATTTGGAAAAAGAATGGAAAAGTATGGAGTTTTGCAGAGTGATGGTGCCATAAATCAGACAAGAAGGCCTCCGGCGGCAATTTTAGGTTCAAGGTCAAAGTTAATTCAGTCACAGCAAGCAGTTTTACTGACACTCAAATCTGAGCTTTTCTCAGTTTTAACAGTGCGATTTCAAAGTAGATAATTGGCACAGTATATTCATGCAGTTTTTAAATAGTTTAAACTGTTCTTTAGCCCAACAAAAACAGTCAAATAAATGGGGCTCATTCACATAAGGCACAGGGGATATTGATCCTGTTCTATAAGGCACAGGGGATATAGATCCTGTTCGTGATGCCAAATTATTGCAACGTGCCAGTCCGCAGGGGTAGAACACGTGAAGTTCACGTTGCGCCGAAGTGTACAAACAGTTCATTGGTTATTCAAGATTTAGCAGACGCCTCCCGGATTAGCAGTGCAGTGAAGGGGAGAACAGCACTGGATTCTCCGGGGCACATTCTATTACAGGGGATACCGGCCAGGTGGTGATGGAGGTGCTCTTGATGGTGCTTGGGTTTCTGAGTGCTTGTGCGGCTGGGCCCCTGACTTAAGTATTGTCGTGACGCCAGCACCTTGATGGTGCAAAATGTTGAGAGTGGTAGTAGTATGAAGTTAGAAGAACGAGCCAGGTTAAAATCCAACTGGGAACTTTACTATAACCAGGTTCTTGATAACAGCTTACATCCAGTAATAAAGCAGTCTCTGATACACATGCAAGTTGGATGTGATGAATCCCAGTAACAGGCTGTGCTGGTAGTAATGTGTCAGGCTAGGGTAGTTAGTTATGTACTCACTGATATTAAGCTCTTTGCCTTGCTTCAGTCTCAGTTGAGGTAGTTCAAGTCTTAGTCTTCTACACACAAGTGATGCAACAGAAATCTTATCTGTCCTTAGAAATATTGGTGAGGTTGCCGGAAGCTAATAAGTCCTTCACCTAGATACAAAGGAGCCTAGAGCCTAGAATAATGGCTTTGTCCTTCCTTTGTCTTTATCCAACAATAAACCTGACAAAATTCACTTGCTACTCCGGAAGAGTAAATGGTAGAATATAAACTTCACCTCTGCCTATCTTCCTGGCTTGATACTGTGATACACGATGGCTCCTCTGGGCCGTGGAGCCCAAGAGAGAGCTGAGAGGAGAGGGGACCTCTCCTTCCCCCTAGCTCCTCACTCCATCTCCTTCTTCCTCCACACTCTGAACTCAACTGACTAACTAGGCCTGAACTGAGGTATATATACTGTGGTGCTACCCCCATCTAGTGGTGGAATGTGTGTAGTGCACCTGACAGCCTGGTAACAGGGATTTCACATAATAATAATAATATATTTCAGATAAAATAATAAGCTTTTGCAGTGCCCACGTATGCTAGTGGGACGCTGCACAAACGTTATATACAGTATTTCAGCAGAGAATAATTTTTTTTTGGGACAAATTTAACTAGTTTTAGGCACATCTGTGTGTGCGTTTAGGTCGGAACCGTATATACAGTATTCCAGCAGAGAATTATTTGTATTTGGGACACATTTAACTACTTTTGGGCACATCTGTGTGTGCGTTTAGCCCACAACAATATACAGCCAGGTGCATAAATATTGGGACATCGACAAAATTGTAAAATTTTTGGCTCTATATACCACCACAATGGATTTTAAATGAAACGAACAAGATGTGCTTTAACTGCAGACTGTCATCTTTAATTCGAGGGTATTTACATCCAAATCAGGTGAACGGTGTAGGAATTACAAGAGTTTGCATATGTGCCTCACACTTGTTAAGGAACCAAAAGTAATGGGACAATTGGCTTCTCAGCTGTCCCATGGCCAGATGTGTGTTATTCCCTCATTACCCCAATTACAATGAGCAGCTAAAAGGTCCAGAGTTCATTTCAAGTGTGCTATTTGCATTTGGAATCTGTTGCTGTCAACTCTCAAGATGAGATCCAAAGAGCTGTCACTATCAGTGAAGCAAGCCATCATTAGGCTGAAAAAACAGAACAAACCCATCGGAGAGATAGCAAAAACATTAGGCTGGCCAAAACAACTGTTTGGAACATTCTTAAAAAGAAGGAACGCACTGGTGAGCTAATCAGCACCAAAAGACCTGGAAGACCACGGAAAACAACTGTGGTGAATGACCGAAGAATTATTTCCCTGGTGAAGAAAACACCCTTCACAACAGTTGGCCAGATCAAGAACACTCTCCAGGAGGTAGGTGTATGTGTGTCAAAGTCAACAATTAAGAGAAGATTTCACCAGAGTGATAACAGAGGGTTCCCCACAAGATGTAAACCATTGGTGAGCCTCAAAAACAGGAAGGCCAGATTAGAGTTTGCCAAACGACATCTAAGGCTACTTTCACACCTGCGTTAGGTGCGGATCCGTCTGGTATCTGCACAGACGGATCCGCACCTATAATGCAAACGCTTAGATCCGTTCAGAACGGATCCGTTTGCATTACCATGAACAAAAAAAAAAAATATATTATTTTTTATCTTTTTTTGTTCATGATAATGCAAACGGATCCGTTTTGACTTTACATTGAAAGTCAATAGGGGACGGATCCGTTTGAAAATTGAGCCATACTGTGTCAACTTCAAACGGATCCATCCCCATTGACTTACATTGTAAGTCTGGACGGATCCGTTTGCCTCCGCACGGCCAGGCGGACACCCGAACGCTGCAAGCTGCGTTCAGGTGTCCGCCTGCTGAGCGGAGCGGAGGACAAACGGTGCCAGACTGATGCATTCTGAGCGGATCCGCGTCCACTCAGAATGCATTAGGGCTAGACGGATCCGTTCGGGGCCGCTTGTGAGACCCTTCAAACGGAACTCACAAGCGGAGCCCCGAACGCTAGTGTGAAAGTAGCCTAAAAAAGTCTTCACAGTTCTGGAACAACATCCTATGGGCAGATGAGACCAAGATCAACTCATACCAGAGTGATGGGAAGAGAAGAGTATGGAGAAGGAAAGGAACTGCTCATGATCCTAAGCATACCACCTCATCAGTGAAGCATGGTGTTGGTAGTGTCATGGCGTGGGCATGTATGGCTGCCAATGGAACTGGTTCTCTTGTATGTATTTATTGATGATGTGACTGCTGACAAAATCAGCAGGATGAATTCTGAAGTGTTTTGGGCAATATTATCTGCTCATATTCAGCCAAATGCTTCAGAACTCATTGGATGGCGCTTCCCAGTGCAGATGGACAATGACTCAAAGCATACTGCAAAAGCAACCAAAGAGTTTTTTAAAGGAAAGAAGTGGAATGTTATGCAATGGCCAAGTCAATCACCTGACCTGAATCCGATTCAGCATGCATTTCACTTGCTGAAGACAAAACTGAAGAGAAAATGCCCCAAGAACAAGCAGGAACTGAGGACAGTTGCAGTAGAGGCCTGGCAGAGCATCACCAGGGATGAAACCCAGCGTATGGTGATGTCTATGTGTTCCAGACTTCAGGCTGTAATTGACTGCAAAGGATTTGCAACCAAGTATTAAAAAGTGAAAGTTTGATTTATGATTATTATTCTGTCCCATTACTTTTGGTTCCTTAATAAGTGGGAGGCACATAAGTAAACTTGTAATTCCTACACCGTTCACCTGATTTGGATGTAAATACCCTCAAATTAAAGCTGACAGTCTTCAGTTAAAGCACATCTTGTTCGTTTCATTTCAAATCCATTGTGGTGGTGTATAGAGCCAAAAATGTTAGAATTGTGTCGATGTCCCAATATTTATGGACCTGACTGTATACAGTATTCCAGCAGAGAATTATTTGTATTTGGGACAAATTTAACTAGTTTTGGGCACATCTGTGTGTGCGTTCAATCCACAAACGTTATATGCAGTATTCCAGCAGAGAATTATTTGTATTTGGGACAAATTTACCTACTTTTGGGCACATCTGTGTGTGCGTTCAATCCACAAACATTAAATACAGTATTCCAGCAGAGAATACATTTTATTTGGGACAAATTTAACTAGTTTTAGGCACATCTGTGTGTGAGTTTAGGCCGCAACCGTATATACAGTATTCCAGCAGAGAATTATTTGTATTTGGGACACATTTAACTACTTTTGGGAACATCTGTGTGTGCGTTTAGGCCGCAACCATATATACAGTATTCCAGCAGAGAATTAGTTGTATTTGGGACAAATTCTACTAGCTTTGGGCACATCTGTGTGTGCGTTCAATCCACAAACGTTATATACAGTATTCCAGCAGAGAATTATTTGTATTTGGGACACATTTAACTACTTTTGCGCACATCTGTGTGTGCATTTAATCCACAAACGTGATATACAGTATTCCAGCAAAGAATACATTTTATTTTAGACAAATTTAACTGTTTTTGGGCACATCTGTGTGTGCGTTCAATCCACAAACATTATATTCAGTATTCCAGCAGAGAATTATTTGTATTTGGGACAAATTTAACTAGTTTTGCGCACATCTGTGTGTGCGTTTTATCCACAAACGTTATATACAGTATTCCAGCAGAGAATTATTTTTCTGGGGGCAAATTTAAATAAGTTGTCCAACATCTATTGAATAAACCTTTTAATATGAAGAAGGCGAGCACTAAGGGACGGGGAAGTAGGCGTGTTTCTGACGGTTCAGGCAGAGGCCGTGGCCCAGGGTGCAATGATACTGTGCCAGCTGCCGGTGAAGCTGGAAAAAAGAAAAAATCCACCATACCCAGTTTCATTCCACAGTTAACTGGGCGTCACAGGACAACACTGTCCAAGTCGGACCAGTGCGACCGGGTGGTCGGTTGGATGGCAGAAGATAATTATTCCACCCTCTCTTCCACCAAGACCAGTCTCATTAGCAAAGAGTCTGGTCCACAGAATCCTCACCCTGATCCTCCTTCCTCCCACCATGTAGAGTCAGGAGTCGGACAAACCGTTGATACCACACTCGGACATTCCGAGGCCTATTTTTATCGCCATCACTAGATTTGAGTCTCTTGCCAAGCACACTTGAAGAGGCACAGATCTTGCGCCTCGATTCACAATCTCTTGACCTATCAAAGGGTCAAGAAGATGAGGGTGGTGAACATCAATTATTTGTTCACAAGGTGGATGAGGATGAGTATGAGACACAGTTGTCAATCACTGAGGTTGTGGTTAGGTCAAGACAGGAAGATGGTGATGAGGAAGTGGAAGAGGAAGTGGTGGACAATGAGGTCACTGACCTAACTTGGGAAGGTGAAAAGCCGAGCGAGGAAAGCAGTACAGATAAGGAGGGATCTGCAGCACCGCAACAAGCTGTAAAAGGAGAAGTTGGCCCACACCAAACAGGTCCGCAACCGTTGCACGGAGCACCCACATGCGTGAATTTCCCTTGCCAAGGGGTAGGTGTTCCGCAGTATGGCGCTTTTTTGCGGAAAGTGCAGACGACAAAAGAGTGGTAGTTTGCAACCTGTGCCGTATCAAAATGAGCCGGACAGCGAACACCAACAACCTCACCACCACCAGCATGATCCGCCACATGGCATCCAAGCACCCTAATCAGTGGGCCGAACGCCTGGCTCCACAATCTGGGTCTGCGGGCCACCCCACTGCCTCCTCTTCCCCTGTGTTACGCACTGATGGCTAATCCTCTGTCGAATGCACAGGGCTGGATGCCCCTTGCCCTGCACCTGGGCCTTCGCATGCACCATTAGCAACTACATCCACTTCCCTGTCCCAGCGCAGCATCCAATTCTCTTTACCCCAGGCATTTGAACGCAAGCGGAAATACCCAGCCACCCACCCACCCACTGTCCATAGCACTAAATGCACAACTTTCAAAATTACTGGCTCTTGAAATGTTGCCATATAGGAGACTGAGGCCTTCCGCACCCTGATGTCGGCGGCCGTCCCTCGGTCCCTAGTCCCCAGCCGCGACTATTTTTCATGGTGTGTCGTGCCAGCCTTACACCAACATGTGTCCCAGAACATCACCTGTGCCTTGACCAACGCAGTTACTGGGAAGGTCCACTTGACCACGGACTCATGGACAAGTGCTGATGGCCAGGGATGCTACATTTCCCTGACCGCACACTGGGTGAATGTTGTGGAGGCCGGGAGTGAGTCATACCCTGGGATGGCAAAGGTGCTACTTACACCCAGGATTGTGGGCCCTACGTCCATCAGGGTCTCCGCCAGCAGCTACAGCTATGTTACTGGCTCCAACCTCCACTTCTTCTCCTCCTCTTCCGCCGCTACCTCCACCACTTCTACCTCCAGCAGTCAGCCATCAGTCGGTAGCTGGAAGCAGTGTTGCACTGCTGTGGGGAAGCATCAACAGGCCGCGCTGAAGCTGATCTGCCTAGGGGACAAACAGCACACCACCGCAGAGCTGTGGCAGGGTATAAGGGACCAGACTGAGCTGTTGCTGTCGCCACTCAACCTACAACCAGGCATGGTTGTGTCGGACAATGGCCGTAACTTGGTGGTGGCTTTGGAGTTTGCAACCTGATGCATGTGCCATGCCTAGCGGACGTATTAAACTTAGTGGTTCAGCAGTTTATTAAAACATACCCAAATTTGACAGAGCTACTATTAAAGGCGCGCCGTGTGGGTGCCCATTTCCGCAAGTTGTCCACAGCTTCAGCCGCTCTGTCAACACTGCAGCAGCGCTTGGGGCTTCCAGCTCACCGACTGTTGTGCGATCATGCGCTGGAACTCTACGTTCTACATGTTGTCCAGGCTTTGTGAGCTGCAGAGGGCAGTTGTGGAATACCAGCTGCAACATGGTCATTGCTTTCGAGTCAACTTCCACTATTCACAAGCGAGGTGTGGGCATTGATTGGAGACCTCTGTGAGGTTTTCAGAAACTTTGATGAATCCACACAGATGGTTAGTGGCGATAACGCTATAATCAGTGTAAGCATCCCACTTCTGTGTCTACTCAACGGACGATGCTCTGAATGTGGCAGACGTGGAAATGGGGGAGGACTCAAGTGTGGGTGATAGCCAGACCACCCACATTTCGTCTTCTCAGTGCAAATTGGACCATGAGGAGGAGGAGCTGGAGACAGTTACCTCTGCTACAGAGGGTAATACCGACGGAACTTTAATTTCATCGGTTCGACGTGGATGGGCACAAGGGGATGAGGAGGAGGATGAGGAGATGGAGAGTTATCCTGACATCAACATAGACATCTTGCCTGTTGGTACTCTGGCACACATGGCTGACTTCATGTTAGGCTGCCTTTCCCATGACCCTTGCGTTATACGCATTTTAGATAACACGGATTACTGGGTATTTACCCTTCTAAACCCCCGCTACAAAGATAACTTCCCATCTCTCATTCCTGTGGTGGAGGGGTAAGTAAAATGGTGCAATACCAGAAGGTCCTTGTGGAGAAATAGCTCCAAAATTTTCCATCTGACAAAGCTAGCGGCAGAGTCCGTACTTCCATAGGCAAACGAGGAAGGCAGACAACGGGAACACACTCCAGTTCCAACAAAGACAGGGCACTCTCCAAGGCATGGGACACTTTCATGACACCCCGTCAGCAACTGTACCCTGAAGCGTGGCCTACTGTCCCAAGGAAAGAAAAGTTTTGAAAGATGGTAAAGGAATACATAGCAGACCGTGTCAGCATCCTCAATGATCCCTCGGTGCCTTACAACTACTGGGTGTCCAAGCTGGACACGTGGCATGAACTTGCGCTCTATGCCTTGGAGGTGCTGGCCTGCCCTGCCGCCAGAATATTGTCTGAGCATGTATTTAGTGCTGCTGGTGGCATTATAACAGATAAGCGTATCCGCTTGTCCACTGACAATGCTGACAGGTTGACTCAGATAAAAATGAACAAGGCCTGGATTGCCCCTGACTTCTCCACTTCACCTGAGGAAAACTGAGCTAATGAGGAACAAAAATGCAATTTAATTGTATGCTTTATAATGTATTCAATCCACAAGATTCAGATGCACATTTTCACCGCACAAAAAGGGTATATGTTTGAATCTTGTTTTCTCATCCTCCTCCTCCTCTTCCATACAGTATACAGTGGGATGCGAAAGTTTGGGCAACCTTGTTAATCGTCATAATTTTCCTGTATAAATCGTTGGTTGTTACGATAAAAAATGTCAGTTAAATATATCATATAGGAGACACACACAGTGATATTTGAGAAGTGAAATGAAGTTTATTGGATTTACAGAAAGTGTGCAATAATTGTTTAAACAAAATTAGGCAGGTGCATAAATTTGGGCACCACAAAAAAGAAATGAAATCAATATTTAGTAGATCCTCCTTTTGCAGAAATTACAGCCTCTAAACGCTTCCTTTAGGTTCCAATGAGAGTCTGGATTCTGGTTGAAGGTATTTTGGACCATTCCTCTTTACAAAACATCTTTAGTTCATTCAGGTTTGATGGCTTCCGAGCATGGACAGCTCTCTTTAAGTCATACCACAGATTTTCAATTATATTCAGGTCTGGGGACTGAGATGGCCATTCCAGAACATTGTACTTGTTCCTCTGCATAAATGCCTTAGTGGATTTTGAGCAGTGTTAAGGGTCGTTGTCTTGTTGAAAGATCCAGCCCCGACGCAGCTTCAGCTTTGTCACTGATTCCTGGACATTGGTCTCCAGAATCTGCTGATACTGAGTGGAATCCATGCATCCCTCAACTTTGACAAGATTCCCAGTCCCTGCACTGGCCACACAGCCCCACAGCATGATGGAACCACCACCATATTTTACTGTAGGTAGCAGGTGTTTTTCTTGGAATGCTGTGTTCTTTTCCCTCCATGCATAACGCCCCTTGTTATGGCCAAATAACAAATTTTAGTTTCATTAGTCCACAGCACCTTACTCCAAAATGAAGCTGGCTTGTCCAAATGTGCTTTAGCCCACCTCAAGCGGCACTTTTTGTGCTGTGGGCGGAGAAAAGGCTTTCTCTGCATCACACTCGCATACAGCATCTCCTTGTGTAAAGTGTGCCGAATGGTTGAACAATGCACAGTGACTCCATCTGCAGCAAGATGATGTTGTAGGTCTTTGGTGCTGGTCTGTGGGTTGACTCTGACTGTTCTCACTATTCGTCGCTTCTGTCTATCCGAGATTTTTCTTGGTCTGCCACTTCGAGCCTTAACTTGAACTGAGCCTGTGGTCTTCCATTTCCTCAATATGTTCCTAACTGTGGAAACAGACAGCTGAAATCTCTGAGACAGTTTTCTGTGTCCTTCCCCTAAACCATGATGGTGAACAATCTTTGTCTTCAGGTCATTTGAGAGTTGTTTTGAGACCCCCATGTTGCTACTCTTCAGAGAAAATTAAAAGAGGAGGGAAACTTACAATTGACCCCCTTAAATACTCTTTCTCATAATTGGATTCACCTGTGTATGTAGGTCAGGGGTCACTGAGCTTACCAAACCAATTTGAGTTCCAATAACAATAAAATGACAACAGTGCCCAAATTTATCCACCTGCCTAATTTTGCTTAAACAATTATAGCACACTTTCTGTAAATCCAATAAACTTCATTTCACTTCTCAAATATCACTGTGTGTGTCTCCTATATGATATATTTAACTGACATTTTTTATCGTAACAACCAACGATTCATACAGGAAAATCATGACGATTAACAAGGTTGCCCAAACTTTCGCATCCCACTATATATGCCCTCACTACAATGTTTTATAGGTTCCGCTTACCTTCAGGCACACACCTCCAATGTTTTATACAGTTTGCTCACCTGTAGGCCCTCACCTCTAATGTTTTATACGGTCTGCTCACCTCTAGGCCCTCACTACAATGTTTTATAGAGTCCGCTCACCTTCAGACCCTCACCTTCAATGTTTTATATGGTCTGCTCACCTGTAAACCCTCACTGCAATGTTTTATAGGGTCCGCTCACCTTCAGGCCCTCACCTCCAATGTTTTATATGGTCTGCTCACCTGTAGGCTCTCACCTCTATTGTTTTATACGGTCTGCTCACCTGTAGGCCCTCATCTCTAATTATTTATACAGTCTGCTTACCTGTAGGCCCTCACCTGCAGTGTTTTATGTGGTCTACTCACCTGAAGGCCCTCACATATAATGATTTAGAGCGTCAGCTGAACAGCAGGCCCTTGCTCCAAATGTTTTGGAGGGTCACCAGCAGGCCATCAAGGATAATTTTTCAAGGGTGTGTATGATGCCCTCCTTTATGTGTAAGAAAGGGTGTATTGGAGTGCTGGTTCCTTGTAATATTTGGCAGCCCTTTCACTTAGTGCATAGGCTTTAGGAGTGTAGCAGTGTACCTGAACAATTGTAGCACCATGTGAATGAGCCCCTTCTTTATGTGGCATACAGGCTGTATCGGAGTGCTTCTTCCTTGTAATTTTTGGCAGCACTTACACTGTATGTACAATTGAATATACAGGAAAGAATGTTTCCTAACAATTTTTCCTCTAAAAAGGTTATTTTTTTATTGGGGGGGGCAGGGTTTTGGACATTTTTTTGTCGGTCTGTAAAAGTGGCGTACAACATGGTTCCCAGCAGCAACATTGGAGTCCAAGATGCATCCATACATGGTCCCCCTGCTGTTCATGATCGATTTCAGAGGTGTTTCCATCACTTTCATACCTTTTCCTATGAACCAGGCACCCTCCCCTCATCCGAGCAGAGGGTGCCTGGTTGTCTCCCATTGACTTCCATTATACTCGGGTGCTCGGCCGAGCGCATGAATATCGCTATGTGTTTCGACCGAGTATCCGAACACTTTGGTGCTCGCTCATCACTAAACATGTACTATTATGGTCCACATAACGGACAAGGATATTACTGTTTTTTCAGTGGCCAGCTGTTACGTTCTGCAAAAAACGGAATGCACACAGACGTCATCCATATTTTTTGCAGATCCGCAAAATACTGAAAAAGCCATACGGTCGTGTGCAAGATGCCTAACAGAGCACCCGTCCTGACCTCCTAGCACCGCAGGGTCACATAGCATTAGGCCTCTTTCACACGACCGTATGGCTTTTTCAGTGTTTTGCGGTCTGTTTTTCACGAATCCATTGTTCCGTTTTTTTTTTTCCGTTGTGTTTCCGTTTCTGTTCAGTTTTTCCGTTCCGTTTTTTCCATATGGCATATACAGTATACAATAATTACATTATAATACAAAAATTGGGCTGGGCAAAAAATTTCAATAGATGGTTCCGCAGAAACGGAACGGATACAGAAGACATACTGATGCATTCCGAATGTGTTCCATTTTTTTTGCGGACCCAATGACTTGAATGGAGCCATGGAACGTGATTTGCGGGCAATAATAGGACATGTTCTATCTTTCAACGGAACGTAAAAAAAAGGAAATACAGAAACGGAATACATACGGAGTACATTCCGTTTTTTTGCGGAACAATTGAAATTAATGGTTCCGTATATGGCGCACAAAAAACGGCCCGTAAACGAAAAAAATAAAAAAACGGTCATGTGAAAGAGGCCTTATATTGATTTATGATGCTATGTAACCCTTACAGTTCTGGAATGTATTAGATGACACTGACATAATGCTGCCAGTGTTATCAAATACATTCCAGAACTGTAAGGGTTGCATAGCATCATAAGTCAATATAATGCTATGTGACCCTGCGGTGCTAGGAGGTTAGGACGCTCCGTGTCCGGAGTGTACAACCTGCTCGTATGAAAGCAGCCTAAGGGTTAAGCAAATAGCATGGTCAGAAATAAACAGGGTCAGGAAGATGATTTAAATATGCCGAGCAATCTGTACATTTACCTCCAAGATTTTTCTTGTTTTGAAGACATGCTATTTTTCTGTAGCAATATTCAAAAATCAACATTCTTATTCGACCACCAGGAAAGAACTATTTGCAGATCCAAGTATTCTGACGGTAAAATTTGTGTTTTGGTGCATAAAAGAGATTACTGATTTGAGCCTGAGGATTTACTTTCACCATGATGAATACACAGTGCTAACACATGAATTATCAGTGTTTGTCATATAAAAAAATCTGTGATGGAAGAAATCTGAGGAAAATGTTTTTTTTTTTTTCTGTCTTTGAGGCGGAATGCTCCCAGGGCACACATTGGTGAAGATGTGATTAGTGTAGTGATTAATGATGCCGGTGTGAACTACAGTATGTCTTGTCTATCAGATTAAATGATGGTAAAAATGTGTAAACTTTCATTCAATACAATATTATAAAATGTATATGTACATGATTTTATGTTATGAATAATGTAATTAAAAACATTTCCAGCTTAAAGAGTAACTAAACTTTTGTATACATTTTTGTTAACCTGTCCTGAATGCCCTAATAACAGTTTTTGTAATATACTTTTTGTATTTTTATTACACTTTTTCCTCCCTAAAGCGCACGTTTCTCTGTGCGGGTTAAAATTTACTGCTCCTCGGTGTTCCAAGTTGACATTTTTATCAATGAGGCGGCAGCACAGTGAACAATATGTGCTCCTGCCCGTGCCCCCGGAGGTTTACAAAATGCTGACATAGCACATGGGTACCCTGTAACCATATGCCAGGATTAACTGAGCAGAGCAGGCTCCTGCTAAGGTAAGAGCTGACATGCAGGACTCTTAGCTTAGTGAAGCAGGCAGAAGAAGGAGCCCGCTCCACTCAGCTAATCCTGGCATATGGTTACAGGGTACCCATGTGCTATGCCAGCATTTTGTAAACCTCCGAGGAATACTGGTAGGAGCAGCAATAATATAATATAACATAATATAACAATTGTAAAGTATATTTACTTTTAAGTATGTCCTGTGCCATTCCTCTGTTATTACTCCTAGGTAGAAGTCAAACTAATTAACTTCAATCCCAATATCAGGAAAAATTTGTGGTAACGAATCCATTTTTTCTGAAATGGCGGTAAAAATAAAACTTGATGATGTCACTGCACCCGGTCAGCTTGATGACACTGCAATGGCCTTTCTGGGAGCGAATGGATAAGGTGAGTGCCTGAATTAGAGAATCAGATGTTGCAATCAGTGATGGGTGCAGAATTTGAGGGGTTCAATGATGGGGGTGGTGTGTCCTCCCTTCCCTGTCATTGTGCCTGCTATATACAAAGGAGTGCGCTTCATGACAAAGTAATTGGTCACTAATCGAATTTCTTTATGAAATTCGGCGAAGCAACCAAATCAAATTTCTTATAACTTCGCTCATCACTACTCCTAGGCATTTTGGGATAAACATACATCTGGGTGTTACCAACTGGGGGGGTGCCCCTGCACAGTTGACAATGTAAATTTAGTTCTGACTATATCAGACTGAAGGCACATCACTTTGACCCCGTTATAATTTTATAACCAGAATGGCACAATGTAGAGTTATAAGAAAAGATCATTCAGAATTATTTCACGGGGAATACAAGTATTGACTTAAACAGATACATTTATATCAGTTAAGATGGCGGCCTTCTCTTTCTATGTTATCAATGCATTCTGGCTAGTTAAAAGATGGCTCTAGCTCGCGACACAGTTCTATTACAGATATAACTCTTTATGTAGCAGTGTACTTTTTAATGCTACGTTATCAATAATTATATCTAGCTCTATTTGCTGTCAGGGGCGTACATAGAAATCATCCCCTAATCCCACAGTTCATGGGCACACTATGCTCTATATGAGTATCAACAGCAAGCAGAGTTCATGGGGTGGGGGAAGGCTGGAGCACGCTGTCCTCAACCTGATAAGTTACATACAGAATACAGTGTGCCCTCCTTCCCCCAAGGAACTCTGCTTGCTGCTGCAGCAGGACCTCGTCTTCCCGTCACTAACTATCTCTCCACCATAACCCTTTTTATGCACAGAGGCACAGCACAAAACTCACTTTGTGTTGACAGTGACACAGGGGCAGGCAATGCCGGGGGCTGCTGGAGTGTGGTGGCAGGCTGAAGCAGGTAGCGCGCGAGTGAGTCACTGCCAGGTCCCGCCCACTCAGTTCTGTCTGCTGGTGCGAGCGATACATTAGCCAATCAGCTGCAGGAGCTTAACCTGCTAAATACTGATTGGCCAGTGCAGCGCTCAGCAGAACAAATAAAGTGAGCACTAGTCTGGCGGCAGTGCTGGCAGAGTCAGGGACATCGTGCTGGTATGTGCACACAGTGGGGGAGGGGGCCTAAGAAGAGGGGAAGCAGGGCCCGCCGGAGCGGCATAATACATAAATAACTGCAGACATTATAGGGGGCGGGCCTTACATGTGCTTCGGGCCTCCCCCTGCCATGGGCCCCATAGCATTTGCATGGTCTGCCACTATTGTTTGCTGTATAATGTCTTTTTTAACAGACATAAGAAGAAATGCTTCCAAATACTCGGTACTAAGGTCAGGGGTGCACCTAGCCTTTCTGTGCCCCCCCTCCCCCAACCCCCATGCAAAATTCTCAACCTAACCTCTTCCCTCCTAACATTCAGGGGTGCACCTAGCCTTTCTGTGCCCCCCCCTCCCCCAACCCCAATGCAAAATTCTCAACCTAACCTCTTCCCTCCTAACATTCAGGGGTGCACCTAGCCTTTCTGCTGCCTGAGGCGAAAACTGAAACGGCGCCCCCCCCCCCCCATGCCAATTTCTTAATGTAACCCCTTCCCTTCAGGCCTCCTGTTAAATACATACTTGGAAAACATTATAAACAGAGCTACAAAACATACAGGGTAATATAGTGTCACATACCTCTTACATTCAGTGATGTGTCCTCTGATGTAGACATTTTCTTTCTTTATCTTCTCCATTCAGACCAGACCTCCATGATTATTTCTTTCAGCCTTCTCTTGTCTCTTGCAGAGTTGGACATCCTCCTCCCCACCTTCTGAACACCTCATCCTGCCACCTCTAATACTGTGACCACTGTGCTTCCCAGTACTACATATACTGCAGAAAAAGATAATCCCCCTGAAAATACTATTACCACACAGATAGTTCTAAAAAAGACAGTGCCCCAAAAAATAAATGTGCTCAGCAAATAGTGTCCCTGAAACTTATAGTACTGTAAAAATAGTGTCCTCCAAAAATAATTGTGCAAAGCTGATACTGTACCAGGGTGCCTCCCAATGTACAGTCCTCCCAAAAGTCCCACCAATACTAATAATTATCTGCCAGAGTGCACTATGTGGTAACAGTGCACCCAATAGTAATAATGCCCCTCATTTTGCCCCCGAAGTAAAAATGCCCCCAGAGTGCCCCTAGTAGTAATAATTCCCCCTATAATGTGTGACTGTACAAAAAATACCCCTTTATAATAAGTTCCAGTACAAAAAAATACCCCTTATACTGTTTACCAGGAAAATAATTCCCCTTTGCAATGTGTGTCAGTACAAAAATGCTTCCTTATAATGTGTGGCAGTACACAAACTTTTAGTGCCCCATGTATAAAAAATGTCCCCATAGTGGCCACTAGAGATAAGCGAATCAAAGCTGACAAAGTGGAATTCGATCCGAATTTCAGGAAAAATTCGATTCGCAACTAATGTGAATTTCCTCGCGCTTCATGGTAACGAATCACAATTTTCCCAAAATGGCAGCTACACGTGTAAGGACTAAGGACATGGGGCAAGGAACTCTTGGAAGGCGGGATCACCCAGATTGACATGCATGCAGCCAATAAGCAGCCAGCTCTGTGATGTCACAGCCCCATAAATATGGCAGCCATTTTAGATTCTGCCATTTTCCAGCATTTAGAGTGCAGGGAGACCTGTGAAGGCGCTAGGGACAGCTATTTGAAAAACCTATTTATAAGTGCAGGAAAGAATAGGGAGGAATCATTTCACAGCATCTTAGTGCAGGGAGAGACATCAGAAGGTGCTAGGGACATTGATAGGAAAGCGATTTACAAGTGCAGGGAAAGATTATTTGGGGATCCAAATAGCCATTAGACAGATCTGTCATTGCAGCTATTTGTTATTGGGCTGCAAGTGCTAAATTGGAAAGCCTTTAGTGGCTTATATGTTAGTATCTTATTCAGTATGACAAGAAAAATATATACGCATTTCACTTCTACAGTTATTTCTGGTGAAAGCATATAGGGGCGTATTTCAGTACTACAAGAAAAATATATAAGCACTTCACTCTTTAAGCTTTTTATGGTCAAAGCGTATAGGGTCTTATTCCAGTACAAGAAAAATATATTCTCAGTGCATTTCTGCGGTTAATTCTGGTGGTAGCGTATAGTGGCCTATTTCAGTCCAACAAGAAAAATATATTCTCAGTTCACGTCGGCGGATTTGCAGCAGCTGATTCGCAGCAGCCTACCTACCCGGGAAGTAGTGGTGCAGGGGTTCACGAAAGTAGCGGCAATAGCAGTCAGTCAGTGCGGTGGTTGTATGTGGTAAAATCTTTATTGAATTATTTTGGTCGAAAAACTAAATTTATTCAGCGGTCATCGATGCGGTTATATGCGGTAAAATCTCCATGATGTCTCCATGATAAATCTGCAGCGTGGGGGCCCCTTGTGGCTTCTAAACACTCTCAAAATCATCCTTTAGCGGAGCGAATAGATGCCGGATGACCGGGACGCCCCCTGACCTTCCCAGGAGCTGCTGTTGGGAGCAGCGGTTCATTTCTGAGACGTCCGTATAGTGAGGGAGAATCCGAACACCCTTTCCATCATCGTACTCTGTTATATGTGGTAAAATCTTAATTGACGTATTTCGGTCGCAGTTACATGTGTTAAAATCTTTTGGGACGTATTTCGGTGGAAAAAACAAATTGTATTCAGCGTTCAGCGCTGCAGTTATATGTGGTAAAATCTTTTGTGATGTATTTTGCTGGAAAAACAAATCTTGTTCAGCGCTGTACTTATATGCGGTAAAATCTTTATTGATGTATTTCAGTGGAAAAACAAATTGTATTCAGCGTTCAGCTCTGCAGTTATATGTGGTAAAATCTTTATTGACGTATTGCGGTCGAAAAACAAATTTTATTCAGTGTTCAGCGCTGTAGTTATATGCTGTAAAATCTCCATGATGTCTCCATGATAAATCTGCAGCGTGGGGGCCCCGTGTGGCTTCTACATACTTTCAAAATCATCCTTCAGCGGAGCGAATAGATTCCGGATGACCGGGACACTCCCTGACCTTCCCAGGAGCTGCTATCGAGAGCAGCGATTCATTTCTGAGACGTCCGTATAGTGCGGGGGGAACACGCTCTCCATCTCTATGCAGTAAAATCTTTTGTGACTTATTTCGGTATGAAAACTTATTTTATTCAGCTTTTAGCGCTGCAGTTCTATGCGGTAAAATCTTTAGTGACGTATTTCGGTGAAAAAACACATTTTAATCAGTGTTCAGGGCAGCAGTTATATGCGGTAAAATCTTTTGTGACATTTCGGTGGAAAAAATAATGTGTTCAGCTCTGTAGTAATATGTGGTAAAATCTTTATTGAAGTATGTCGGTCGAAAAACAAAATTTATTCAGTGGTTAGTGCTGCGGTTATATGCTGTAAAATCTTGAACTTCGCAACTCTTCCGGGCACAAAGCTATCTTGACGCTTTGTCTTGCCATTGTCTGTAGCTACTAGAGTCCTGTTTATGCCAGGCAGGTCCTCCTAAAAGTATCTTGGTCGATCGACACTCTGTCATTGTGTCATTCTGTGGCTTCCTCATGCTGCTGCCACCTCCAGACTCTGTCGTTGTGCCACTCTGTGGCCCACTCATGCTGCTGCCACCTCCAGACTTGGTCATTGTGCCATTCTGTTGCTTCCTCATGCTGCTGCCACCTCCAGACTCTGTCATTGTGCCACTCTGTGGCCTACTCATGCTGTTGCCACCTCCAGACTCGGTCATTGTGCCACTCTGTGGCCTACCCATGCTGCTGCCAACTCCAGACTCTGTCGTTGTGCAACTCTGTGGCCTACTCATGCTGCTGCCACCTCCAGACTCTGTTGTTGTGCCACTCTGTGGCCTACTTATGCTGCTGCCACCTGCAGACACTGTCGTTGTGCCTCTCTGAGGCCTACTCATGCTACTGCCACCTCCAGACTCGGTCATTGTGCCAATCTGTGGCCTACTCATGCTGCTGCCACCTCCAGACTCTGTCATTGTGCCATTCTGTGGCTTCCTCATGCTGCCGCCACCTCCAGACTCTGTTGTGCCACTCTGTGGCCTACTTATGCTGTTGCCACCTCCAGACTCGGTCATTGTGCCACTCTGTGGCCTACTCATGCTGTTGCCACCTCCAGACTCGGTCATTGTGCAACTCTGTGGCCTACTCATGCTGCTGCCACCTCCAGACTCTGTCCTTGTGCCTCTCTGTGGCCTACTCATTTTGCTGCCACCTCTATACTCGGTCATTGTGCAACTCTGTGGCCTACTCATGCTGCTGCCACCTCCAGACTCAGTCATTGTGCCACTCTGTGGCCTACTCATGCTGCTGCCACCTCCAGACTCAGTCATTGCGCCACTTTGTGGCCTTTCATGCTGCTTTCACCTCAAGACTCTGTCGTTGTGATTCTCTGTGGCCTACTCATGCTGCTGCCACTTCCAGACTTGGTCATTGTGCCACTCTGTGGCCTCCTCCTGATGTTGCTGTCGCTGCCACATCCAGACTCGGTCATTGTTCGACTCTGTGGCCTACTCATGCTGCTCCCACCTCCAGACTAGGTCATTGTGCCACTCTGTGGCGTACTCATGCTGCTGCCACCTCTATAGTCGGTCATTGTGCCACTCTGTGGCCTACTCATGCTGCTGCCACCTCCAGACTCGGTCATTGTGCAACTCTGTGGCCTACTCATGCTGCTGCCACCTCCAGACTCTGTTCTTGCGCCTCTCTGTGGCCTACTCATTTTGCTGCCACCTCTATACTCGGCCATTGTGCCACTCTGTGGCCTACTCATGCTGCTGCCACCTCCAGACTCAGTCATTGTGCCACTTTCTGGCCTACTCTTGCTGCTGCCACCTCCAGACTCAGTCATTGCGCCACTTTGTGGCCTTTCATGCTGCTTTCACCTCAAGACTCTGTCGTTGTGATTCTCTGTGGCCTACTCATGCTGCTGCCACCTCCAGACTTGGTCATTGTGCCACTCTGTGGCCTCCTCCTGATGTTGCTGTCGCTGCCACATCCAGATTCGGTCATTGTTCGACTCTGTGGCCTACTCATGCTGCTCCCACCTCCAGACTAGGTCATTGTGCCACTCTGTGGCCTACTCATGCTTCTGCCACCTCCAGACTCTGTTGTTGTGCCACTCTGTGGCCTACTCATTTTGCTGCCACCTCCAGACTCTGTCGTTGTGCCACTCTGTGGCCTACTCATGCTACTGCCACCTCCAGACTCTGTCGTTGTGCCACTCTGTGGCCTAATGATGCTGCTGCCACCTCCAGACTCGGTCATTGTGCCACTCTGTGGCCTACTCATGCTGCTGCCACCTCCAGACTATGTTGTGCCACTCTGTGGCCTACTCTTGCTGCTGCCACCTCCAGACTTGGTCATTGTGCCACTCTGTGGCCACCTCTAGACTTGGTCATTGTGCCACTCTGTGGCCTACTCATGCTGCTGCCACCTCCAGAATCTGTCGTTGTGCCTCTCTGTGGCCTACTCATGCTGCTGCCACCTCCAGACTCGGTCATTGTGCCACTCTGTGGCCTCCTCTTGATGCTGCAGTTGCTGCCACCACCTCCACACTCTGTCATTGTGCCACTCGGTGGCCTCCTCATACTGCTTTCACCTCCAGACTCTGTCATTGGCGACTCTGCGGTCTTCTCATGCTGCTTCCACCTCACCACTTTGCCATCGGTCCACTTTGTGGACTTCTCATGCTGTTCCCACCCTTTTCCACTTTATGACTGGTCCACTATTTTGGCTTTCGGCCTGGCTGACATCATCATTTATTTGACACAATTCTTCTGATCTGTCAGAAGGAAGGAAAAATGAGACGCACAACATATCCTGTCTGTGTAGCAGCTTTAAGGCCTGTATGGTCCCATCAGAATTGGCTTATGAATTGGCAGCCAAAAGCAAGAGTGGGTAGAAAACAAAGAAGACATGCAAATATTCGGTTCACGTGTGATCTCTGTTTTAGATCCACTCCTGTTTTTTTTTTTTGGCATTAGCAATACTGATGTATTACTGACCTAATGGTGACCGAGTGAAGGCAAATGCTCAACAGACAGGATCCGTTTTTTGGAGGGGTTATTGTTGTGACGGATCAGAGGAAGGGCAAAATAAATAATCTGTGACATCAACACAAATTTACTGCTGACACCCTCTCCACTCTGTCCAGGGGGGCTCTACTTTTATAATAAGGCTGAGTTGATTCTTGAGTTATTTGGTCAGTTTTGGCCCCGTGACTGCCCAAATAAGTGAAGTATGAAGTGATTCTCAGAGCGACACCTATCATGTGCTTGTCATACTGACTCTCAGTATTGTTTCACTACCACAGCAAATTCCCTATGCTTGTTACTGCAAGGCACAGTGTTCTACACCCCTATAAAGGCTCTCTGCAGCCCAGAAATAGCCGTTTTTTTATGCGATTTGCCGCAAATAAATTCGTATCGAAGAAAATTTTTCTGAAAAATTGGGCAAACCGGCCGAATTGAATTTTTTTAAAATTAGCTCATCTCTAGAGGCCACCTTAGAATGTGTGCCAGTACAAAAATGCTCCCTTTTAATGTGTACCAGTACAAAAAATGTTCCCTTATAACGTGTCAGTACAAAAAAAGTACCCCCTTTTGGTGCCCCCAGTACAACGAATGTCCCCATAGTGGTCCCCTTATAATGTGTGCCAGTACGAAAATGCTCCTTTTTACAGTCGCAATGTCCCCATAGTGCTTTCACCTATTACAAAAGAATGACCCCCAGCCCATTGTGACTGAACACCATGCTGCCAAATAAAAGTAATAAACTGAAATACTTAGCTCTATTCAGGTGTCAGTGATGCGGTGCAAGACACGGCCCTCTTCTAGTCTGTGCCCTGAGCTCTATGCCGCTTGGCTCAGGCAAATAAATAATAATAACACCAGCCTCTGATAGGCTACAGGAACTAGGACTAAAGCCTATTAGAGGAAATGGTGGGCCAGGGAGACATCGCTCCCGTGCCCTTTCGCAGCATTCAACTGTATTGCTGTCCGGAGTACAGCGATGCAGTTGAATATGTAGAGATGATGATTTCCACAATGAAAGCGCTAATTGCCCATGGCCCATCCGCTGCCCCCCCCCCCCCCCCCCCCCCCCCTTTGCGCCTTCCTGGTACTGCCTGAGGTGATTGCCTCACCTGGCCTCATTGGTGGTGCACCCCTGACTAAAGGTACTCCTCAACTGATTCTTGATAAATTTCAGTGTTGAAATACTTCTTTCATTTGACACTTTTAGTGTTGACAGTGTTATTTGGAGGTATTTGTATGCTAGGCCCATGCTTGTAATAGCCTCAGTGAACATGTTGTAGCACACCATAGTCAGATAAACACACATTGCACAATTTTGACATCATTTGCACACAGACTTTTGCTCACTATACTCCACCTTATTGTGGAATAACACTCAGAAAACTCAGTCTTCAGGTGGAATAAGGTTTATTGCAGCAAGCCAGGAACTAGCCAGGAGCATTAACAGCTTCAATTGCACTAAGGAAAATGCTCAAAGGGGGAGTGGTCCACACTCATCTTATACATAACAATACATGCATGTCTTATCCTCATTGGATAGGTTAAACTTTATCTGATACCTCATTGGATATATCCATCTAAGGACAATGCATGCTTGCTTCATGTTCTTCTTAGCTACCCAACATCTGCTATCCATTACCAATACTTTCTTCATCCTGTCAAATCTATAGCCCATAAACCAAGTAAGTGCTACCTCCATTTTTGGAATGTGTGCATACACATAAGATTTGGGAACATAGTGTCTGTAATAATCAGGTGGCATAATACTATATATTTTTCATTTCCCCGTGTTGTTGGTTTTCCCAACACACACACATAGATACTAACATTTATACTGCACACAATGTCATTCTCACACTGTAGTTCAGTATACGGTATAAAGCTCTCATTCAGTGACCAAAGTTCCCACTCCTTATTCTTGACTTCTTCGGAAGCAACAGGTGTAGAGTTGAGCGGACACCTGGATGTTCGGGTTCAACGGGTTCGGCCGAACTTCGGAAAAAAGTTCGAGTTCAATGGGGACCCGAACTTTTGAGCACTAAAATGGCTGTAAAAATGTCATGGAAAGGGCTAAAGGGCTGCAAATGGGGTCAAAATGTGGTTAAGAGCATGGCAAGTGTTCTGCAAACAAATGTGGATAGGGAAATGACTTTAAATAACATAAAATACGTAAAAATAAAAAAATTATAATCTTGATCTAGGAGGACCAGGTCCATATGGAGTAGGAGGTTGAGGAGGCGGTGGATGTGGCGGTGTCGGTGGAAGTGGCGGTGGAGGAGGAGGTAGCCTACACTGGTTTTTGGTTTTAAATTTTATTTTTAAAATTAGGGTACACCCCAAAACATTGGGAAATATAACCTGTGATAACCCCCTCCAGTCATGCTAAACACACGTTCAGACAATACACTGGCTGCAGAGCAGGCCAGCACCTCCAAGGGGTAAAGGGCAAGCTCAGGCCATGTGCCCAATTTGGAGACCCAGAAGTTGCAGGGGCTGACTCCTGTCAGTCAGTTCGTGTAGGCGTGTGCACACTTACTGCCCCACCATGTCGCACGTCCCTGTGATGTTCACGATCCAATTTGATATCTGCTCTATCAACTTTCGCTGTTCTTTTATGCGCCTACCGTGGTGATCACGGGTGGTGGGGAATCAGGGTTCCAGGCCAGAGAGGGAGCGTGAGAAAGAGAGACCACATCCAAGGGAGGATTCATTTTTTCAAATTTAAAATTAGAGTTGAAATATGGGAGAAATTATTAAAGCATAAAAGTGTGACTACTTTTTAAAGTTTAAGCATTGAATGAAAGGATGTGGTGCGCTTTAATTACTGAATAATTTATAAAATGTATAATATTTATTCATGTCTAAAATTGTATAATGTCAACCCAAGAATGTAACAGAAAAATTATTGGAATTTATTAAGCTGTCAACTAGGTAGAGGAGTGGTACATCACACCCAAAAATTGATGAATTTCACCAGAATAGATAACTGACAATTTTTTTTTTAGCCTGTCTACTAGGTATAGCAGTGGTACTATACACCCAAAAATTTGTTTATTTCGCCAGAAAATGTAACTGACAATTTTTTATTTTTTTTTACCGTTCCACTAGGTATAGCAGTGGTACTATACACACCAAAATTGGTGAATTTCACCCTAAAATGTAAATTACTATTTATTTATTTTTTAACCGGCCTACTAGGTATAGCAGTGGTACTATACATCCAAAAATTGGTTAATTTCACCCGAAAAAGTAAATGAAATTTTTTTTTTTTGTTTAACCTGTCTGTCCTGTTTTTTTTTACCGTTCCACTAGGTATAGCAGTGGTACTATACACACCAAAATTGATAAATTTCACCCTAAAATGTAAATTACAATTTTATTTTATTTTTTTAACCGACCTACTAGGTATAGCAGTGGTACTAAACACTCAAAAATTGGTGAATTTCACCCGGAAATGTAAATGACAAAGTAGTGAAATGATTTAAAATAAAACACGTACAAAAAAAAATATGGATTTATGAGGTGGAGTTCCATATGGAGTAGGAGTTTGAGGAACAATGGACGTAGCGGTGTAGGTGGAAGCCGCGGTGGAGGAGGACGAGATAGCCAACACAGGTTTTTGGTTTTAATTTAATTTTGTAAAATTAAGGTACACTCCAAAAGAGTGTGAAATATCCAAAATACAAACATTGCGCTGCAATATAACAATGGCTGCTAAGTGCCGGTATACATGTCTATTCTGCACAAGGTACGGACAAGTCCTGAGGGATCCATGCCTGGTTCATTTTAATGAATGTGAGCTTGTCCACATTGGCTGTGGACAGGCGGCTGCGCTTGTCTGTGATGACGCCACCTGCCGTGCTAAACACACGTTCAGATAATACACTGGCTGCAGGGCAGGCCAGCACCTCCTAAGCGTAAAGGGCAAGCTCAGGCCATGTGCCCATCTTAAAGACCCAGAAGTTGAAGGGGGCAGACCCGTCATTCAATAGGTGTAGGCGTGTGCACACATACTGCTCCACCATGTTGGTGAAATGCTGCCTCCTGCAAAGACATTCCATATCAGCTGGTGGTGCTGGTTGTTGGGGCGTGCTGAAAAAGCTTTTCCACATGTCGGCCATGCTAACCTTATCTTCTGAGGTGCTGGCTGTGCCCCAGCTGCATTGACGACCTCTTCCTTAACCTCTGCCTTCGCCTTGTGCTTCCACTGTGCCCCCGCTGTCAGGTGGGCATGCCACCAGCAGCGCGTCTACCAGCGTGCGCTTGTACTTGCGCATCTTACGATCACGCTCCAGTGACAGAATTAAGGACTGTACATTGTCCTTGTAATGGGGATCCAGCAGTGTGGCCACCCAGTAATCAGCACAAGTTAGAATGTGGGCAACTCGGCGGTCGTTGCGGAGACACTGAAGCATGTATTCGCTCATGTGTGCCAGGCTGCCCAGAGGCAATGAAAAGCTGTCCTCTGTGGGAGGTGTATCGTCTGTGTCCTCTGTATCCCCCCATCCACGCACAAGTGATGGTCATGAGCTGGTCTGGGTGCCATCTTGCTGTGAACATGGTTCCTCCTTTTGCATCTCCTCCTCCTCCACATCCACATCCTCCAGAACTGTGCCCTGGCTGGACAATTGTGTACCTTGGGTTTGTGGGTGCAGGAACCCACCCTCGGAGCCACTTGGGAATGACTGGCCGGAAACCCTAAGAAATGATCCCTCTTCCTCCTCCTCCTCCTGTGCCACATCCTCTTCCATCATCGCCATTAGCGTTTTTTTCAAGGAAGCATAGAAGTGGGATAGTAACGCTGAGAACTGCGTTATCGGCACTAGCCATGTTGGTGGAGTACTCGAAACAGCGCAACAAGGAACACAGGTCTCTCATGGAGGCCCAGTCATTGGTGGTGAAGTGGTGCTGTTCCGCCGAGCGACTAACCCGTGCGTGCTGCAGCTGAAACTCCACTATCGCCTGCTGCTGCTCGCACAGTCTGGCCAGCATGTGCAAGGTGGAGTTCCACCTTGTGTGCACGTCGCATATGAGGCGGTGAGCGGGAAGGCCAAAGTTACGCTGCAGCGCTGACAGGCGAGCAGCAGCAGGGTAAGAATGTCGAAAGTGCGCACAGACGGCCGGCACTTTATGCAGCAGCTCTGACATGTCGGGGTAATTTTTAAGGAATCTCTGCACCACCAAATTCAGCACATGCGCCAGGCAAGGGATGTGCGTCAAACCGGCTAGTCCCAGAGCTGCTACGAGATTTCGCCTATTATCGCACACCACCAGGCCGGGCCTGAGGTTGACTGGCACAAACCACTCATCGGTCTGTTGTTCAAGGCCCGTCCACAGCTCCTGCGCGGTGTGGGGTTTGTCCCCCAAACAGATAAGTTTTAAAACTGCCTTGCTGTCGTTTACCCCTGGCTGTGCTGAAGTTGGTGGTGAAGGTGTTACGCTGACCGGATAAGGAGCTGGTAGAGGATGAGGAAGCAGAGTTGAAGGAAGAGGAAGCAACAGGAGGCAAACTGAAGCGCCCTGTAATCCTCGGTGGTGGAAACTGCTATCCGCCTCAGGCCCAGCCGCCACTGCATTTACCCAGTGTGCTGTTATGGAGATATAACGGCCCTGACCGTGCTTACTGGTCCACGTATCCGTAGTCAGGTGCACCTTGCCACAGATGGTGTTGCGCAGTGCACACCTGATTTTGTCCCCTACTTAATTGCGAAGGGAAGGCTCGCCTTGAAAAGTAATGGCGGCTGGGCACAACGTACTGTGGGACAGCCACCGCCATAAGGCCTTTAAAACTATCCGTCTCCACCAGACGGAATGACAGCATTTCAAAGGCAAGTAATTTAGAAATGCTGGCATTCAGGGCTAGGGATCGCGGGTGGGTAGGGGGTACTTCCTCTTCCTCTCCAGCGTTTGGGATATGGAGAGCTGAACGCTTCTGTGGGACATTGTGGAGATGCTTGGTGACCCAGGTGATGGTGTTGCTGGCAGATCCTCTGTTTGTGGGGTGCCAGGTGGCACTGTCACTCCAGAGGTGGATGAAGAGGCTGCGACTGCAGCAGAAGAGGAAGCAGGAGGAGCCAGAGACCTTTCTTGGTTTTTGAGGTGTCTACTCCACTGCAGCTCGTGCTTTGCACTTAAATGCCTGGTCATGCAGGTTGTGATCAGGTTGAGAACGTTTATGCCTCGCGTCAGGCTCTGATTGCACAGCGTGAAAACCACTCGTGTCTTGTCGTCAACACATTGTCTGAAGAACTGCCACACTAGGGAACTCCTTGGAGCTGGCTTTGGTGTGCTCGGTCCCTTGCTGCGGTGGGCAGTAAGAGGCGTACTGTCTAGAGGACGGCCGCTCCGCTTTTGCACCCTGCTCCCTCTTCTACTGTGCTGGTGGCTCTGTGCGACCACAGTCTCTTCCTCCGAACTACAACGGTCACTCGCATGACCTTGATTCCATGTGGGGTCGAGGACCTCATCGTCCTCCACATCATCTTCCACCCAGTCTTCACCCCTGACCTCCTTGTCGGTCTGCACACTTTCGAAAGCCCCAGCAGTTGGCACCTGTGTTTCGTCATCATCCGAGATGTGCTGCAATGGTCCTCCCATGTACTCATCTTGAAAAATAAGTGGTTGGCCTTCCCTAGAGGGATAGGTTTTAGGAATTGCACACATTCCCCCTTTTCTAGATTGTGGAGCTATTATGCTCTACCTCAATAATAATTATTCTGTTTTTGTTTTGGTTGTATATTATTTTATGTTCTTACTTTCTTCCTTTGTTGCTGTCTTATTCTCAGGTACTCTATTACACATACACTCACCTAAAGAATTATTAGGAACACCTGTTCTATTTCTCATTAATGCAATTATCTAGTCAACCAATCACATGGCAGTTGCTTCAATGCATTTAGGGGTGTGGTCCTGGTCAAGACAATCTCCTGAACTCCAAACTGAATGTCAGAATGGGAAAGAAAGGTGATTTAAGCAATTTTGAGCGTGGCATGGTTGTTGGTGCCAGACGGGCCGGTCTGAGTATTTCACAATCTGCTCAGTTACTGGGATTTTCACGCACAACCATTTCTAGGGTTTACAAAGAATGGTGTGAAAAGGTAAAAACATCCAGAATGTGGCAGTCCTGTGGGCAAAAATGCCTTGTGGATGCTAGAGGTCAGAGGAGAATGGGCCGACTGATTCAAGCTGATAGAAAAGCAACGTTGACTGAAATAAGCACTCGTTACAACCGAGGTATGCAGCAAAGCATTTGTGAAGCCACAACACGCACAACCTTGAGGCGGATGGGCTACTACAGCAGAAGACCCCACCGGGTACCACTCATCTCCACTACAAATAGGAAAAAGAGGCTACAATTTGCACGAGCTCACCAAAATTGGACTGTTGAAGACTGGAAAAATGTTGCCTGGTCTGATGAGTCTCAATTTCTGTTGAGACATTTAAATGGTAGAGTCCAAATTTGGCGTAAACAGAATGAGAACATGTATTCATCATGCCTTGTTACCACTGTGCAGGCTGGTGGTGGTGGTGTAATGGTGTGGGGGATGTTTTCTGGGCACACTTTAGGCCCCTTAGTGCCAATTGGGCATCGTTTAAATGCCACGGGTCTACCTGAGCATTGTTTCTGACCATGTCCATCCCTTCATGACCACCATGTACCCATCCGCTGATGGCTACTTCCAGCAGGATAATGAACCATGTCACAAAGCTCGAATCATTTCAAATTGGTTTCTTGAACATGACAATGAGTTCACTGTACTAAAATGGCCCCCACAGTCACCAGATCTCAACCCAATAGAGCATCTTTGGGATGTGGTGGAACGGGAGCTTCATGCCCTGGATGTGCATCCCTCAAATCTCCATCAACTGCAAGATGCTATCCTATCAATATGGGCCAACATTTCTAAAGAATGCTATCAGCACCTTGTGGAATCAATGCAACGTAGAATTAAGGCAGTTCTGAAGGCAAAAGGGGGTCCAACACAGTATTAGTATGGTGTTCCTAATAATTCTTTAGGTGAGTGTAGGTGACCTACAATCCACTTGTGGACCACAGGGACGTCCTGTTGCTTCGCCCGGGGAGGCTGAGTACTACTTGGTAATTTTTTACACCGTATTAACCTGCTCAATATCATTTTTACACTCTCTAACTTTACCCTTTACATTGAATTATGACTAGCATTTGCATAGCTTCCTTCAATGTGAAGGGTTTCAACTCCCCATCTAAACGTAGCCAAATTTTTTCTTACTTGAAAAAAGAGAAGTGTTCGATTATTTTCCTCCAAGAAACTCACTTTAAATTCAATAAATACCCGAACCTAACGCACGCCTTATTCTCTAACTGGTACCATTGTGGAGCAGGATCCTCAGCCTCCAAGGGCGTAAGCATAGGAATACGGAAAGATCTCCCTTTTTCTTACATAAAACATATTCAGGATGCCGAAGGAAGATATATTATGCTTAAGGGCTCTATTGCTAAACAGGTTTATACCTTTATTAACCTTTATGCCCCCAATACTGGCCAGGTTGCTTGGATAACAGAAACCCTTTTAATGCTAGAACCTCATAGAGAGGGTATAGTGATTCTGGGCGGAGATTTCAATGTTACGCTTGAGCCAGAACTGGATTCTACTTCTGAAAGATCTGCAATTTCTAATAAGGCTCTCAGACATCTCAGGAGATACCTCCACAATTGGTCTGTTTGTGATGTCTGGAGACTCTTTAACCCAAAAGAAAGGGATTATTCCTTCTTCTCGCCAGTACATGGATCTTACCACAGAATTGACTATTTATTTATATCAAAGGAACATCTCCAGTTTTGCAACCTGGCCAGTATTGGTTTGATGTACCTATCAGATCACGCCCCTGTGTTTTTTACCCTAGACATGCCTACCTCTGATTCTCGCCCCTTTAGATGGCGATTAAATGAACAACTTATCTCCCCTGGAGATCCCCTGACACATTCACAAAAAACACTAAAATAATTTTTCTCTTTAAATGGTGACTCAGTCACCTCTCACCAAGTGCTATGGGATGCTCATAAAGCTTACATGAGAGGAGCTAGGGTCAAAAAAGCTATAAGACTTCAGATAGATAATTTGTTATCTAAGATCCAACATCTTGAATCCCTACACAAACAATCCCTGTCAAATGCCCATTATAGAGATTTAACTGATGCACGTGAAGCCCTAAAAAAATTGCTGAACATGGCCTCAGCTAAATACTATCTTCAAGCTCAATTTAAATACTATGCTCATGGAGACAGAGCATCTAAATTCATGATGCAATGCATTAAAAAGAGACAGTCCCTTAACTATATCCACAAAATTAAATCTGCAGATGGTAATATGGCCTTTACCACCTCATCCATAGCTGCCAGATTTAGAGAATTCTTCCACTCGCTATACAATATGAAGAACTCTGAATCAAATTGTCACAGCCACTATCTCTGGCTGTGACCTTCCGTCATTGCTTGTTCGGCACTCCTGTCTGGTTCCTGTTCCTGGTCCCTGTCCTCCGGAAGGGGGTGTCAGCATGTTTGACCAATTAGTTCTTGGCAGACATGTCATTCCCTAGAGGGAGAGTGGAGGGGGAGGTAACTTCTTGGTGCGGTTCACTTGACGTGTATGCCGTGTTGGCTGGCTATCTTCCCCTGGCGTACTGGCTGCGGACCCTCCGTGTAGGCTGTTTTTTTTAGGGGTTGGGCTGGTTGCGGTCGTCGTATGTGTTCCTGCCCTTGTACCTCGTCACCCCTTTGATTTCTGTCCCTTTGCCTGGTTCTGTTTGGTTTGTTGCCACACTTCTTCCCCTTTCTGTTTAGGAGGGGGGGGGGCTTTGAGGGGTGGGAGTGTCACAGCCACTATCTCTGGCTGTGACCTTCCGTCATTGCTTGTTCGGCACTCCTCGCTGAAGTTCCGTTCCTGTGTCATTTGTGGTTCTGTTTGGGATAACTCCCCTGTATTAGGAGTTAATCCTCTGTTTGCTCCATGGGTGTGGTCTCTCTGCTGCACCCATGGAACCTGTATATAAGGCTGAGGTTTCCTCAGTTCTGTGTCAGCTCTCCTGGTGTGTGTTGTCTTGTCCTGCTCCTGGTTTGTACTCTCTCTCTCATGCTGCTGACCCATGGGATCCGTGTCTGTCTGTCTGTGCTCTGTGGGTTTCCCTACTTGTTCATTAACGTCGTCTGTCTGTTATCTGTTCTGCCTGTTATGTTTTAGTTACTTTGTGTTTATTCTGATGTCTGTGTTCAGCAAGCCTTTGTAGCAGAGTGGCATGACAAGGCCATGCAGTTTACTTCTGGTGGAGCAAGTCCTTCTCTGCTCATTGCCACTCCTGCTCCCTTGCATGAACTCCTGCTCGTATTATTAGTTCCCCTGTTTTGTATTCATATGTCTGTGTTCAGCAAGCCTTTGCAGCAGAGTGGCATGACAAGGCCATGCAGTTTACTACTGGTGAAGCAAGTCCTTCTCTGCTCATTGCCACTCCTGCTCCCTTGCATAAACTCCTGCTTGTGTTATTATTTGCCCTGTTTTGTATTTACCTGTCTGTTATGTATGCCTATGTGCCGTCGGTACCTTCTGGTACCTGTTGTCCATTCGCTCCTGTTGTCACTGTCTAGGTCACGCTCCAGAGTGGACCCTGGCAACTTCCTGCGGCTAAGTCTAACCCTACCATCTAGGGCTCTAGTGAAAACCAGGAGTTGCTTAGTTACGCCCCTCTGGAGTATTACTAGACAGTGGCGCAGTGGGGGTTTTCTCCCACTGTGCTGACGGTACATAGAGCTCATGTTTTTTCTGTGCTGCCTTTCATGTTTTTGTTTGTGCAATAAACTCTTATGTGTCTGTCCCTGATTTCCGTTTATTGCTTGACGACGCGGTGGTCTCTCCTGGGACCTCCAACTCGTGACACAAATGCTCAAAAGGGTTCCACTTCACCTGAACATATGACTACTTTTTTGGACTCACTGTCTCTTCCTGCCCTTTCCGAAAAACAAGCCTTAGCATTACAAACTCCCTTCACCTTGAAGGAACTAGAAGATACTATTAAACAACTCCCCAGGGGGAAATGTCCAGGCCCTGATGGACTGCCAGCTTCATATTATAGATCACTATCAAATATCTTAGGCCCTCACCTACTCAGTGTCTGTAACAACTCATTGTTGGGTACTCCAATGTCAGTAGATATGACCAGAGCTCATATTTCCTTGATTCCTAAAGAGGGGAAAGACAGTTCCAACTGTGCGAACTATCGCCCGATTTCCCTGATAAATTTAGACCTAAAGATCCTTGCAAAAATGCTGGCGACACGCCTCTCAGTATTACTCCCCACACTGATCCAAAAAGATCAGGTAGGCTTTGTGAAGGGCAGGGAGGGTAAGGAAAACACATCTAGAGTCCTTAATTGCATATATTACGCAAAAAAACACAACCGTCCGATGATCCTTCTCAGCACAGATGCTGAGAAGGCATTTGATAGAGTTAAATGGGACTACATGAAAAAACTTTTGGAATTCCAGACCTATTCATTAATGCAGTGTTCTCCCTTTACTCAAATGCATCAGCTTCTGTTATTGTTAATAACTCTCTCTCCCGTCCACTTGTTATCAGCAATGGGATGAGACAGGGATGCCCCCTCTCTCCCCTACTATTCGTCTTAGTTATGGAAACTCTATTACAGGCTATTAGGAGAGAGAGGGGGATCCAAGGTGTGAGTGTGGGCGGGTTTGAACATAAAACAGCAGCTTTCGCTGATGACCTACTCATTATGGTCACTAATCCTACAGTAGCCCTACCTCATATCTATTACATAATAGAACAATTTGGCCTATTCTCAAATTTTTAAATTAATATGATCAAGTCCCATATACTAAATGTAGGCTTCCCCAATTCAATTATACAGGAACTTAGACTTAAATCCCCATTCAACTGGGATACCCCATACATTACGTACTTGGGTGTCAAAATAAGCTCAGATCCGGGCTCATTATTTAGTCTAAACTACACCCCATTATTGAATTCAATAAAAGAACAACTTGCCTCTCTTGACAAACATTTATTATCCTGGTTTGGTAGAAAAAATATTGTAGCATCCCTTATAATCCCTAAATTGACATACCTGCAACAGGTATTACCAATCCCAGTGCCTAAATCATTCTACAAAAAACTGAACCAAATGATTAGATCATTCATCTGGGCAGGGAAAAGAGCACGGATAGCATTACATACTCTTAATAAACCTAAAGCTTTTGGTGGGATAGGGTTGCCTAATCCGATATTATACAATAATGCTGTCTTATTAGCCAGAATAGTAGGATGGCTTAAAGGAACGGTAAATGAGCCATGGATTGACCTAGAACAATCTCAGTTTGAGCTTCTTTTTAGAGGTCTATTGGTGGGAACTGATACCTCTAGGCACGCGACCAAAACCCCTAACCCAATAATTAAATCCACATTGAGAGCCTGGGATTGGTTTCAAACTACTAAACATGCTCTGCCTTTGCCATCTCCACTGCTTCAAACTAGAGACATCTTAACATTCCCTCCCAAAGCTCTTATCAATAGCCTTCCCACTTCAGTAAGGAACTCAACTTTTCCAGTAATATCCCTATTTGATGACAGTGGGACCTTACTAAAACCGAATCTCATATCTCAGGCCTTCCCAGAATGTAAATTCTTACCCCCTTTAACATCCTTTCTACGGTCTTTTATATCCAAAAATATAACTTGGGGTTCTTTGTCTCGTCCTCTAAACTGGTTTGAAAGCTTATTAGTAAGTTCTGAACCACGTCCTAAACTGATTTCGCTGATAAATAAAAAACTTTCTTCCCCTATTCTTATGCCCAAGAATGCGTTCATTGGGCACTGTGAGAAGGACCTTGAGACCGTCTTTCCCCAGGAAACATCATCAAAAATCCTTTTGAGACCCCATAAAGCGTCAAGATGCATACGCATACAGGAGAATGCCTACAAGATCCTTACAAGATGGTATAAAACCCCAGATGTAACTTGTAGATATAAAGCGGATAATAGTGATATGTGCTGGAGATGCTGTAAGGATAAAGGCTCATATTTTCACATTTGGTGGACTTGCCCCCTAATTAAAGCTTGGTGGTCAAAAATATTTGAAGAAAGTAACAGGATATGCCACTCTAAGGTCCCCATAACACCTCATTTAGCCCTCTTAGGTGTACACATTTCCAGTTCTAGGGAAAGCTCTCCTTCTTTGTTTAATCAAATTTTGGATGCAGCACGTCTTTTGATTCCCAAATATTGGCTATCTGAACACACCCCTTCCATATCCCAATGGATAGCCAAAATAGATCAACTATATAGGTTTGAAGAGCTAGCTTCATGGGAAAGTAATAAAAATGTCACATTTAAAAAAATCTGGTTACCATGGACCTCTTTCAGGAACTACTGACAGTGAAAAAAAAAACTTGTAATTCTCACTTATATGTGTAGTTTCGCTCCACAATTGACCCTTTTTACATCTTAGTTTGGTCCTCATGGGATTGTCACTTGTTGAGTGCCACTAAAGGATTGTCCTAATCTCATATTTGTATTTGTATTTTCACTCTAGTAATGTACCTGAGAAGAAAGTAACTTTTCTGTATTATGTTATCTTCTATCATATGTAATGCCAATATTTTCTACAATAAAGAATTTTAAAACTCAAAAAAATAAATAAAAAAATTAAAATAAAATGTCTGTTCATAGTGGCTCATGTCAGATTTTAAACCTGTTTTGTGCATTTAAATTTCTGCTAGCACCTTTGATTGAAACACCTGGGATGGTTTGCACCGCCCAGCTAGTTTAAGGGGGGAGGGATTTTTTATGTTCACTTCTATATATATACTTCCTCAGAAATTTATTGTGAAGGTCATGATTAAGAACCACCTGGTTCGAAACGCATAGACCGTATTGGGGCTTGTACTTTGAGGATTTTCTCACCGCTGTACACTTGGTTTGTGGAATAAATATCGTCAAGCGCTAGGTGGATGGCCCTGGGAAACCCTGCTAACAGAGTCATCAAAAAGCAGAAGAGACTACTGCATGACATGGGGCTCAGACTGCTTGGCTGATTTGCAAGGGGGTGAGGTGAAAGACTGATGGACATCGGCTGCAGGTGCCAACTGTGGTCTTTCAGCAGGAGACTGGGTGGGAGACAATGTGAAGGAACTGGATCCACTGTCAGCAACCCATTCTACTATCACCTGTTCTTGTTCAGGCCTCGCCATTCGTAGAGCAGCATTAGGCCCGACCAAATACCGCTGCAGTTTTTGTCGCCTACTCGCACCTGAGGAAGGGGTTTTACTTGTGCGTGTAGCTGGCACAGATCGACCACGTCCTCTCACTGCAACAGGAGCTCCACCAGCAGCACCACGACCTGGGCCACGTCTCTTATTTGACGCTCTCCTCATATTTTATTAATTTAGGATCTTGCCCTGAATGGGTGTTTAATTAATAGTAGAAAAGAACAACAGTATGTAAAGGGTGTATCTCACACGGCCTGAACCAGACTAGGCCTCAATTAAAGATTTCTTTGCACAAAAAGGCTGTATTTCAAATGGCTGTATTTCAAATGCCTAATTCAAACCCCTGTATGTAGAGGTGTTATCTCAGAGGGCCAGAACCTCTGTAGGCCTGAAGTAAATATATCTTTGCACAGAATGGCTGTATTTCAAATGGCTGTATTTCAAATGCCTAAGTCAAACACCTGTATGTATAGGGGGATCACACACGCCCTGAACCAGTGTAGGCCTGCAGTAAATATATCTTTGCACAAAAAGGCTGTATTTCAAATGCCTAATTCAAACCCCTTTATGTATAGGGGGGATCACACACGCCCTGAACCAGTGTAGGCCTGCAGTAAATATATCTTTGCACAAAAAGGCTGTATTTCAAATGGCTGTATTTCAAATGCCTAATTCAAACCCCTGTATGTAGAGGTAGTATCTCAGAGGGCCAGAACCTCTGTAGGCCTGAAGTAAATATATCTTTGCACGAAATGGCTATATTTCAAATTGCTGTATTTCAAATGCCTAATTCAAACCCCTGTATGTATAGGGGGGATCACACACGCCCTGAACCAGTGTAGGCCTGCAGTAAATATATCTTTGCACAAAATGGCTGTATTTCAAATGGCTGTATTTCAAATGCCTAATTCATACCCCTGTATGTATAGGGGGGATCACACACGCCCTGAACCAGTGTAGGCCTGCAGCAAATATATCTGTGCACAAAAAGGTTGTATTTCAAATGGCTGTATTTCAAATGCCTAATTAAAACCCCTGTATGTATAGGGGGGATCACACACGCCCTGAACCAGTGTAGGCCTGCAGTAAATATATCTTTGCACAAAAAGGCTGTATTTCAAATGGCTGTTTTTGAAATGCCTAATTTAAACCCCTGTATGTAGAGGTGGGATCACACACGTCCTGAACCAGTGTAGGCCTGCAGTAAATATATCTTTGCACAAAAAGTCTGTATTTCAAATGCCTAATTCAAACCCCTGTATGTATAGGGGGGATCACACACGCCCTGAACCAGTGTAGGCCTGCAGTAAATATATCTTTGCACAAAAAGGCTGTATTTCAAATTGCTGTATTTGAAATGCCTAATTTAAACCCCTGTATGTAGAGGTGGGATCACACACGTCCTGAACCAGTGTTGGCCTGCAGTAAATATACCTTTGCACAAAAAGGCAGTATTTCAAATGCCTAATTCAAACCCCTGTATGTATAGGGGGGATCACACACGCCCTGAACCAGTGTAGGCCTGCAGTAAATATATCTTTGCACAAAATGGCTGTATTTCAAATGGCTGTATTTCAAATGCCTAATTTCAAACCTCTGTATGTATAGGGGGGATCACACAGGGCCTGAACCAGTGTAGGCCTGCAGTAAATATATCTTTGCACAAAATGGCTGTATTTCAAATGCCTAATTTCAAACCCCTGTATGTATAGGGGGGATCACACAGGGCCTGAACCAGTGTAGGCCTGCAGTAAATATATCTTTGCACAAAATGGCTGTATTTCAAATGGCTGTATTTCAAATGCCTAATTTCAAACCCCTGTATGTATAGGGGGGATCACACACGCCCTGAACCAGTGTAGGCCTGCAGTAAATATATCTTTGCACAAAAAGGCTGTATTTCAAATGCCTAATTTAAACCCCTGTATGTAGAGGGGGGATCACACACGTCCTGAACCAGTGTAGGCCTGCAGTAAATATATCTTTGCACAAACAGGCTGTATTTCAAATAGCTGTATTTCAAATGCCTAATTCAAACACATGTATGTATAGGGGGATCACACACGCCCTGAACCAGTGTAGGCCTGCAGTAAATATATCTTTGCACAAAATGGCTGTATTTCAAATGGCTGTATTTCAAATGCCTAATTCAAACCCCTGTATGTATATGGGGGATCCCACACGCCCTGAACTAGTGTAGGCCTGAAGTAAATATATCTTTGCACAAAATGGCTGTATTTCAAATGGCTGTATTTCAAATGCCTAATTCAAACCCCTGTATGTAGAGGGGGTATCTCTCAGGGCCTGAACCAGTGTAGGCCTGATTTCAATATTGGTTCACTAAATGGCGGTATTTAAAATCTCTGAATGTAACCCAAATGTATTAAGGGTGTATCTCACAGTGACATCTGCATCAAAGACGGCCAACTAAATTTTTTGTGCCCAAATGAGTCTTTGCTTAAAAACTGAATTTGACAGCAGTATATAAGCCTGTAATTTCATACGTGCTGATGCTGCAATGCCTGAAAATAGTGTTTTTTTTGTCAAAAGAGTGTGTTTTTCAAACCCCAGAAAATGATGGGTATATTTCTACCTTAAATTGCACACTGACTAATACAGATGTTGTAGATTGCCAAAAAAGTCTTTTTTTGCTAACAGTATATGAAAGCTGTATATATTAAACTTGAATTTAACACTTGCAGATCTGGAAAATACTGTTTTTTGAAGAAAAAAAAAGTGTGTTTTTCAAACCCCAGAAAATGATGGGTGTATTTCTACCTTAAATTGCACACTGACTAATACAGATGTTGTAGATTGCCAAAAAAGTCTATTTTTGCTAACAGAATATGAAAGCTGAATATATTAAACTTGAATTTAACACTTGCAGATCTGGAAAATACTGTTTTTTGAAGAAAAAAAAAAGTGTGTTTTTTAAACCCCAGAAAATGATGGGTGTATTTCTACCTTAAATTGCACACTGACTAATACAGATGTTGTAGATTGCAAAAAAAGTCTTTTTTTGCTAACAGTATATGAAAGCTGTATATATTAAACTTGAATTTAACACTTGCAGATCTGGAAAATACTGTTTTTTGAAGAAAAAAAAAGTGTTTTTCAAACCCCAGAAAATGATGGGTGTATTTCTACCTTAAATTGCACACTGACTAATACAGATGTTGTAAATTGCCAAAAAAGTCTATTTTTGCTAACAGAATATGAAAGCTGAATATATTAAACTTGAATTTAACACTTGCAGATCTGGAAAATACTGTTTTTTGAAAAAAAATGAGTTTTTTTCAAACCCCAGAAAATGATGGGTGCATTTCTACCTTAAATTACACACTGACTAATACAGATGTTGTAGATTGCCAAAAAAGTCTTTTTTTGCTAACAGAATATGAAAACTGTATATATATATAAACTTGAATTTAACACTTGCAGATCTGGAAAATACATTTTTTTTTTTTGTTTTTTTTCAAACCCCAGAAAATGATGGATGTATTTCTACCTTAAATTGCACACTGACTAATACAGATGTTGTAGTTTGCCCCCAAAAAATGGTGATTTGCAATGTCCCAAAAGCTCAGATGCAGTGCTGGTGCACTGAGTATGCATAAAATGGCCGCCGCAGCCACCCACCTAACTAACAGAATTCTAAAGGTTAGTATTTTTTGGTCAATGAGCTCAGGGCAGGGCAAAACGATAGTACCCTGCACCCACACAACTATTTGTCTGTAGATCGCTGAGTTCGATTCTCTCCTATGCTCTCCCTGAAATCACAAGTCCAGCAGCATCCTCTCCCTACACTTGTAACAGCAGAGTGACGTGCAGCGCTATGTGACTCAAGCTTATATAGAGCCTGGGTCACATGCTGCTCTGGCCAATCCCAGCCATGCCATTAGTAGGCATGGCTGTGATGGCCTCTTGGGTCAAATAGTACAACGCTTGTTGATTGGCTGCTGTGTAGCCTTTCAAAAAGCGCCAAGAAAGCGGTGAACACCGAACCCGAACCCGAACTTTCACTGAAATGTTCGGGTTCGGGTCCGGGGTCCCAAAATCCTAAAGTTTGGTACGAACCCGAACTTTACAGTTCGGGTTCGCTCAACCCTAAACAGGTGCATACGTGAGCAACAAGGTGGCTTTAAAAAACTGTCTTTTGCAGCATAAAAATAACAGGCCTACAAGACACAATAACAATACTGTAGCACATGCAAGCACGGCAGTCCTCAGTAATAGCAAGAACCAGGATGGATGATTCAAAGACTACTCTGAGAACCAGTCACCTGTAACTCCAGCTTCGTCAATCATCTGCTTATTCAGTGAATGGAGGTGGTCGATGACCCTAACAAGAGGCCCATTTTGCTCATCATCATTTACTGGGATAAAGGTAAGAGTTAGAGATGAGCGAATTTCTCAAAAATTCGATTCAGCCGCTTCGCTGAATTTCTCAAAAAGATTTGCTTTAATGCGAATTTATTTGCAGCGAATTGCATTAAAAACGACTATATCCGGGCTGCAGAAAGCCTTTATCTGGGTGTAGAACAGTGTGCCTTGCAGTAACACACATAAGGAAGTGTGCTGTGGTAGTGAAATAATACTGTGAGTCAGTATGACATGCAGATGACAGGCATCGCTCTTAGAATCACTGCACACTTCACTTATTTGGGCAGTCACGGGGCCAAAACTGACAAAATAACTCAAGTATGAACTCAGCCTTACAGGTTGATGTTAGTGTCAAGAAGAAGCGCACTTTTTTTACACCGTCAACAGCTGATTCCACATACAGTAGATGTAAACAGAACATGTTCTTTTAAATGCTTATAAAAGTAGAGTCCCCCCGACAGAGTGGAGAGGGTGTCAGCAGTAAGTTTGTGTTGACGTCACTGATTAATTTGCCCTTTCTCTGATTCGTCAGAACAATAACCCACAAAAAAACTATCCTGTCTGTGGAGCATACGCCTTCACTCGATAAGCATTTATTCAATAATCCATCAGTATTGATAATGCCCAAAAAAAAAACAGGAATGGATTTAAAACAAAGATAACACGTGAATGGAATATTTGCATGCCTTCTGTGTTTTGTACCCACTTCTGCTTTTGGCTACCAAATCATAAGCCAATTCTGATGGGACCATACAGGCCTTACAGCTGCTACACAGACAGAATCCGTTGTGCATCTAATTTTTCCTTCCTTCTGAGAGATCAGTAGAAGGGCCAAACAAACGATGATGTCAGTCAGGCAGAAAGGCAAAATAGTAGCCCAGTTATGGGGAGGGTGGGAACAGCATGAGGAGACCACAGAGTGGCCCAACGACAGGGTCTGGAGGTTGCGGCAGCATCAGGAGACCACATACTGTAGTGGCACAATGATAGTGTGGAGGTGGCGGCAGCATCAGGAGGCCACAGAGTGGCACAATGACAGAGTTTGGAGTTTGCAGCAGTTTGAGGAGACCACCGAGTGGCACAATAACAGAGTCTGGAGATGGCAGCAGTATGAAGAAGCCACCGAGTGGCACAATGAAATAGCCTGGAGGTGGCAGCAGCAGTTGTATCAGCATCAGGAGAAGGCCACCAAGTGGCACAATGACAGAGTCTTGAGTTGGCAGTAGTATGAGGAGGCCACCAGTGGCACAATGACCAAGTGTGGAGGTGGCAGCAGTATGAGGAAGCCACCGAGTGGCACAATAACACAGTCTAGAGGTGGCGGTAGCATGAGGATGCCACCGAGTGGCACAATAACAAAGTTTGGAGGTGGCGGTAGCATGAGGATGCCACTGAGTGGCACAATAACAGAGTCTGGAAGTGGCGGAAGCATTAGGAGGCCACAGAATTGCACAATAATAGAGCCTGGAGGTGGCGGCAGCATGAGGAGGCCACAGAGTGGCACAATGACAAAGTATGAAGGTGGCAGCAGTAGCAGCATCAGGAGAAGGCCACCGAGTGGCACAATGACAGAGCCTGGAGGTGGCAGCAGCAGCTGTATCAGCATCAGGAGAAGGCCACCAAGTGGCACAATGACAGAGTCTAGAGTTTGCAGCAGTATGAGGAGGCCACCAGTGGCACAATGACCAAGTGTGGAGGTGGCAGCAGTATGAGGAAGCCACCTAGTGGCACAATAACACAGTCTAGAGGAGGTGGTAGCATGAGGATGCCACCGAGTGGCACAATAACAGAGTTTGGAGGTGGCGGTAGCATGAGGATGCCACTGAGTGGCACAATAACAGAGTCTGGAGGTGGCGGAAGCATTAGGAGGCCACAGAGTGGCACAATGACAAAGTATGGAGGTGGCAGCAGTAGCAGCATCAGGAGAAGGCCACCGAGTGGCACAATGACAGAGTCTGGAGGTGGCGGTAGCAGTAGCATCAATAGGAGGCCACAGAGTGGCACAATGACAGAGTGTGGAGGTGGTGGTGGCAACAGCATCAGGAGTAGGCCACAGAGTGGCACAATAACTGAGCGTGGATGTGGCGGCAACATCAGGAGACCACAGAGTGGCAAGGTAACATAGTGGGGAGGTGGCAGCAGCATGAGTAGGCCACAGCATGAGGAGGCCACAGAGTGGCAAGACGACGAGAGATTGCAGAGATGGCAGCAGCATGAGGGGGCCACAGAGTGGCACAACGACAAGAGATTGTGTAGGTGGCAGCAGAATGAGGAGGCCACAGAGTGGCCGCTTTGTCTATTCATTTATAGGGAATATGGGACAGAACAGGTTGAAATTTCTCAACTTTATAAAGTGTTGTTTAACCACCTCAGCCCCCCTAGCTTAAACACCCTTAATGACCAGACCACTTTTTACAATTTTGCACTACACTACTTTCACGGTTTATTGCTCAGTCATGCAACTTACCACCCAAATGAATTTTACCTCCTTTTCTTCTCCCTAATAGAGCTTTCATTTGGTGTTATTTCATTGCTGCTGACATTTTTACTTTTTTGTTATTAATCGAAATTTACCAAAATTTTTGCAAAAAAATGACATTTTTCAATTTCAGTTGTAAATTAGTTTTTAACAAAACTACATTTCTATATAATTTTTTCTCAAAATTTATTGTTCTACATGTCCTTGATAAAAAAAATGTTTGGGTAAAAAAAAAATGGTTTGGGTAAAAGTTATAGCGTTTACAAACTATGGTACAAAAATGTGAATTTCCGCTTTTTGAATCAGCTCTGACTTTCTGAGCACCTGTCATGTTTCCTGAGGTTCTACAATGCTCAGATAGTAAATACACCCCACAAATGACCCCATTTCGGAAAGTAGACACCCTAAGGTATTCGCTGATGGGCCTAGTGAGTTCATAGAACTTTTTATTTTTTGTCACAAGTTAGCGGAAAATGATGATTTTATATAATTTTTTTCTTACAAATTCTCATATTCCACTAACTTGTGACAAAAAATAAAAACTTCCATGAACTCACTATGTTCATCACGAAATACCTTGGGGTGTCTTCTTTTCAAAATGGGGTCACTTGTGGGGTAGTTATATTACCCTGGCATTTTAGGGGCCCTAGTGCGTGAGAAGTAGTTTGAAATCAAAATGTGTAAAAAATGCCCTGTGAAATCCTAAAGGTGCTCTTTGGAATGTGGGCCCCTTTGCCCACCTAGGCTGCAAAAAAGTGTCACACATGTGGTATCGCCGTACTCAGGAGAAGTTGGTAAATGTGTTTCCTGGTGTCTTTTTACACATACCCATTCTTGGTGAGATAAATATCTCTGTCAAATGACAACTTTGTATAAAAAAATTGGAAAAGTTGTCTTTTAGAGAGATATTTCTAAAGCAGTTTACGACCACATATGGGGTGTTTTTGTAAACTACAGAATCAGGGCCATAAATATTGAGTTTTGTTTGGCTGTTAACCCTTCCTTTGTAACTGGAAAAAAAATATTAAAATGGAAAATCTGCCAAAAAAGTGAAATTTTGAAATTGTATCTTTATTTTCCATTAATTCTTGTGGAACACCTAAAGGGTTAACGACGTTTGTAAAATCAGTTTTGAATACCTTGAGGGGTGTAGTTTCTTAGATGGGGTCCATTTTATGGAGTTTATACTCTAGGGGTGCATCAGGAGGGCTTCAAATGGGACATGGTGTCAAAAAAACAGTCCAGCCAAACCTGCCTTCCAAAAACCGTATGGCATTCCTTTCCTTCTGCGCCCTGCCGTGTGCCTGTACAGCAGTTTACGACCACATATGGGGTGTTTCTGTAAACTACAGAATCAAGGCCATAAATATTGAGTTTGGTTTGGCTGTTAACCCTTGATTTGTAACTGGAAAAAAAATATTAAAATGGAAAATCTGCCAAAAAAGTGAAATTTTTAAATTATATCTCTATTTTCCATTAATTCTTGTGGAACACCTAAAGGGTTAACGACGTTTGTAAAATCAGTTTTGAATACCTTGAGGGGTATAGTTTCTAGAATGAGGTCATTTTTGGGTGGTTTCTATTATGTAAGCCTCACAAAGTGACTTCAGACCTGAACTGGTCCCTAAAAATTGGGTTTTTGAAAATTTCTGAAAAATTTCAAGATTTGCTTCTAAACTTCTAAGCCTTGTAACATCCCCAAAAAAAAAAATATCATTCCCAAAATTATCCAAACATCAAGTAGACATATGGGTAATGTAAAGTAATAACTATTTTTGGAGGTATTACTATGTATTATAGAAGTAGAGAAATTGAAACTTGGAAATTTGCAATTTTTTTTTACAAATGTTTGGTTAATTTGGTATTTTTTTTATAAATAAAAATGATTTTTTTTTTACTTCATTTTACCAGTGTCATGAAGTAAAATATGTGACGAAAAAACTGAATGGCCTGGATAAATCAAAGCATTTTAAAGTTATCACCACTTAAAGTGACACTGGTCAGATTTGCAAAAAATGGCCTGGTCCTTAAGGTGAACTAAGGCTGTGTCCTTAACCGCCTCAGGACCGCCGTACGCAGGATTGCGTCCTGACGGCGGCCCTGCTATTCTGGGTGGACGCATTTACGCGTCCTCTCGCGAGACGCAAGATTTTCTGTGAACGCGCGCACACAGGCGTGCGCGTTCACGGGATTGGAAGGTAAGCGAGTGGATCTCCAGCCTGCCAGCGGCGATCGTTCGTTAGCAGGCTGGAGATGCAAATTTTTTTAACCCCTAACAGGTATATTAGACACTGTTTTGATAACAGCGTCTAATATACCTGCTACCTGGTCCTCTGGTGGTCCCTTTTGTTTGGATCGACCACCAGAGGACACAGGCAGCTCAGTAATATGTAGCACCAAGCACCACACTACACCCCCCCTGTCAATTATTAACCCCTGATCACCCCATATAGACTCCCTGATCACCCACCTGTCATTGATCCCCCCCCTGTCATTGTTCACCCCCTTGTAAGGCTCCATTCAGACGTCCGTATGATTTTTACGGATCCAGTGATACATGGATCGGATCCGCAAAACACATACGGACGTCTGAATGGAGCCTTACAGGGGGGTGATCACCCCATATAGACTCTCTGATAACCCCCCTGTCATTGATCACCCCCCTGTCATTGATCACCCCCCTGTAAGGCTGCATTCAGATGTCCGTATGTTTTTTACGAATCCACGGATACATGGATCGGATCCGCAAAACACATGCGGACATCTAAATGGAGCCTTATAGGGGGGTGATCAATGACAGGGGGGTGATCAATGACAGGGGGGTGATCAAAATGCGTAAATTTTTTTAGACATTTATATTCCAGACTTCTTCTCACGCTTTAGGGCCCCTAGAATGCCAGGGCAGTATAAATACCCCACATGTGACCCCATTTCGGAAAGAAGACACCCCAAGGTATTCCGTGAGGGGCATATTGAGTCCATGAAAGATTGAAATTTTAGTCCCAAGTTAGCGGAAAGGGAGACTGTGAGAAAAAAAAAAATCAATTTCCGCTAACTTGCGCCATGCCCCTCATTGAATACCTTGGGGGTGTCTTCTTACCAAAATGGGGTCACATGTGGGGTATTTATACTGCCCTGGCATTTTAAGGGCCCTAAAGCGTGAGAAAAAGTCTGGGATCCAAATGTCTAAAAATGCCCTCATAAAAGGAATGTGGGCCCCTTTGCGCATCTAGGCTGCAAAAAAGTGTCACACATCTGGTATTGCCGTACTCAGGAGAAGTTGGGCAATGTGTTTTGGGGTGTCATTTTACATATACCCATGCTGGGTGAGATAAATATCTTGGTCAAATGCCAACTTTGTATAAAAAATGGGAAAAGTTGTCTTTTGCCGAGATATTTCTCTCATCCAGCATGAGTATATGTAAAAAGACACCCCAAAACACATTGCTCAACTTCTCCTGAATACGGCGATACCACATGTGTGAAATTTTTTTGCAGCCTAGGTGGGCAAAGGGGCCCACATTCCAAAGAGCACCTTTAGGATTTCACAGGTCATTTACCTACTTACCACACGTTAGGGCCCCTAGAATGCCAGGGCAGTATAACTACCCCACAAGTGACCCCATTTTGGAAAGAAGACACCCCAAGGTATTCCGTGAGGGGCATGGCGAGTTCCTACAATTTTTTATTTTTTGTCACAAGTTAGCGGAAAATGATGATTTTTTTTCTTTGATTTTTTTTTCTTACAAAGTCTCATATTCCACTAACTTGTGACAAAAAATAAAAACTTCCATGAACTCACTATGCCCATCACGAAATACCTGGGGGTGTCTTCTTTCCAAAATGGGGTCACTTGTGGGGTAGTTATACTGCCCTGGCATTTTAGGGGCCCGAATGCGTGAGAAGTGGTTTGAAATCAAAATCTGTAAAAAATGGCCGGTGAAATCCGAAAGGTGCTCTTTGGAATGTGGGCCCCTTTGCCCACCTAGGCTGCAAAAAAGTGTCACACATCTGGTATCACCGTACTCCAGAGAAGTTGGGCAATGTGTTTTAGGGTGTCTTTATGCATATACCCATGCTGGGTGAGAGAAATATCTTGGCAAAAGACAACTTTTCCCATTTTTTTTATACAAAGTTGGCATTCGACCGAGATATTTATCTCACCCAGCATGGGTATATGTAAAATGACACCCCAAAACACATTGCCCAACTTCTCCTGAGTACGTCAATACCAGATGTGTGACACTTTTTTGCAGCCTAGGTGGGCAAAGGGGCCCACATTCTAAAGAGCACCTTTCGGATTTCACAGGCCATTTTTTACAGATTTTGATTTCAAACTACTTCTCACGCATTCGGGCCCCTAAAATCCAGGGCAGTATAACTACCCCACAAGTGACCCCATTTTGGAAAGAAGACACCCCCTGGTATTTCGTGATGGGCATAGTGAGTTCATGGAAGTTTTTCTTTTTTGTCACAAGTTAGTGGAATATGAGACTTTGTAAGATAAAATAAAATAAAATAAAAATCATCATTTTCCGCTAACTTGTGACAAAAAATAAAAAATTGTAGGAACTCGCCATGCCCCTCACGGAATACCTTGGGGTGTCTTCTTTCCAAAATGGGGTCACTTGTGGGGTAGTTATACTGCCCTGGCATTCTAGGGGCTCTAATGTGCGGTAAGTAGTTTGAAATCAAAATGTGTAAAAAATGACCTGTGAAATCCTAAAGGTACTCTTTGGAATGTGGGCCCCTTTGCCCACCTAGGCTGCAAAAAAGTGTCACACATGTGGTATTGCCGTACTCAGGAGAAGTTGGGAAATGTGTTTTGGGGTGTCATTTTACATATACCCATGCTGGGTGAGATAAATATCTTGGTCAAATGCCAACTTTGTATAAAAAAAATGGGAAAAGTTGTCTTTTGCCAAGATATTTCTCTTACCCAGCATGGGTATATGTAAAATGACACCCAAAAAACATTGCCCAACTTCTCCTGAGTACGGCAATACCACATGTGTGACAATTTTTTGCAGCCTAGGTGGGCAAAGGGGCCCACATTCCAAAGAGCACCTTTCGGATTTCACCGGCCATTTTTTACAGATTTTGATTTCAAACTACTTTGCCCGCATTTGGGCCCCTAAAATGCCAGGGCAGTATAACTACCCCACAAGTGACCCCATTTTGGAAAGAAGACACCCCAAAATATTTTGTGATGGACATAGTGAGTTCATGGAAGTTTTTATTTTTTGTCACAAGTTAGTGGAATATGAGACTTTGTAAGAAAAAAAAACAAAAAAAAAACATCATTTTCCGCTAACTTGTGACAAAAAATAAAAAGTTCTATGAACTCACTATGCCCATCAGCGAATACCTTAGGGTGTCTACTTTCCGAAATGGGGTCATTTGTGGGGTTTTTCTACTGTCTGGGCATTGTAGAACCTCAGGAAACATGACAGGTGCTCAGAAAGTCAGAGCCGCTTCAAAAAGCGGAAATTCACATTTTTGTGCCATAGTTTGTAAACGCTATAACTTTTACCCTAACCATTATTTTTTTTTACCCAAACATTTTTTTTTTATCAAATACATGTAGAACAATAAATTTAGAGAAAAATTTAGATATGGATGTCGTTTTATTTTTGCAAAATTTTACTACTGAAAGTGAAAAATGTCATTTTTTTGCAAAAAAATCGTTAAATTTCGATTAATAACAAAAAAGTAAAAATGTCAGCAGCAATGAAATACCACCAAATGAAAGCTCTATTAGTGAGAAGAAAAGGAGGTAAAATTTATTTGGGTGGTAAGTTGCATGACCGAGCAATAAACGGTGAAAGTAGTGTAGGTCAGAAGTGTAAAAAGTGGCCTGGTCATTAAGGGTGTTTAAGCTAGGGGGGCTGAAGTGGTTAAGGAGTTAACCATGGACATAAATAGAGTCATCTTACTCAATGTCCTGAATTGTTAGTTCATATTTAGAATTTTCTAGAAATGGACCAAGTTGATAAAGCACAGACTAGGATAACATTTGATTGCCAGTCACGTGGTATTTTGATGAAACTCTATTTATTCTGCATCAAGTAGCGACTCATTGACTGGCTTTAATTAAGTTTCAAAACACAAGAACCTTAAGCCTTTCAAGTCTATAAACTCTACTCATAGCATACATTATAGATGGAAAATCTCTAAAGAATCAATCAACAACACTGATTGGACAAGGGCAAGAACCTTCTATGTGTTTTAAAACCATCATAATTGGTTTCATCTTGGCTATTATGCATAGCCTTGATGACTTTTTTGTTCAAAAATTATGTTTGAACTACTCACTTTATGCAGCTCTTTTAATAACCACTTCAAACTTATCTTTAACCTAGAATCCATGATAAGACTTGTACAGGCTTGGAAGAAGGAGTGTGATATAATTAAGATATTAACTTATGTCCTGAGCAATTAAATTGAGACCATCAGTTTTAGTAGTTGACAGATTTCATGTGATAGATAATTTCTTCTGAGTGTGAATTAGTGTCATTGTGCTTTGCATCTCATCTCAGCTTGGCATTGCTAGGGGTAACTTTCCCATTTCTGTCTGGGCACCTGTTTGTCTTATTTGTTCATTTGCTCTGCTATACATTCTGAGTTGTGTGCACTGCCCCTGGTTGTGCAACAAGTTCTGTTTGCATCTGTTCAGATTCTATCTGCATGTTCTGAATTCCGACCTAAGTTCAATAGATTTATATGTATTCTGTGGGCCTGACCGTGTCTTATTCAGTCTGTGGTTGTCTTGGTCTCACGTCCACTCTGCCAGCCTATTCTAGACCTGGTTCTGTTTCTGTGCTTTTCCTGGGCTTCTGGTGTATTGCACTGGATTCTCTGGTCTTTGTGTGTCAGCTGCCATTTGCATGGGACTATTCCAAGAGGTTGTAGTGTTGCACATATGCTGAAAGCATGGTCAATAATTCCAATGTGCGAAGGCGCGGGCTGGGTTAAGACAGAAGTGATTTTATTGAACATGTCCTGAAAAGAACAAACACATGACCTGCAGTATATGGGGATACAGGAAATGTAGCAGTAAATCCTGTCCTTCTATATTAATACACATCTCTATATTTAATAATACATTCTCAATAACAGGTATAACTTTCCTATAAGAGATATTAAACCATTAACATGAGAGTTGCCCTCGGATTATTTAATCTGCATCACAGTAAACCAATAGTGCAGTATAATATCATAGAGTGACATCAGCTTCCATAGTAATCATAGTCACTACATATTAGTACCATGTGAAACCTCATTGTACTTCACTAGCACTGGTGCATATTTTATATACTCACACTGCATCACCAGCAGCCTTAGCTGATTATAGGAATGTGTTTTACATCATTTTAGCCTATTTATGGCTCTGAATTTGTGTTTCCTTACCTGGAAAGAACAAACACTTGACCTTTAGTATATGGGGATACAGGAAATGTAGCAGTAAATCCTGTCCTCCCATAAACCAAGATCTGCGTTATTCAGTTCCCCTTTGCTGTTTGTAGCTCTGCTATTCAAGCTTTTGCTCTGCTGCCATCTACTGGTGGTTAATAGCAATGTCATGAAGATAATATAATACATTCATACTTGTGGATTGTTGAAGCTAGAAATTCTATAGATATTAGTTTATTCTTATAAGGTGCCTATTATTTTATATCTCTTACACTCTCCCCCACAAAATTTTATGTCGTCCTCGACATACGCAGACTTTAGTATGAGAATCACAATTCTCTTTCTCATCTTCCACAATCATGGGGAGCCAAGGTTAAATAGTAACAGATTTACTTGAAGAACTGTCCTCCTTGCGACATCTACTCCCGGTTATGTCACAGTTTCCCACCCAGCCCACAGCGTTATTGTGAAGATAATAATTTATATAAAACTAGGGGACACCTTATTACTTTTGTCCCTTTTTTTTTTTTTTTTACTTTTCTCTTTACCTAGTTTTCATTGTTTGAAGGAGATTCTACTTGTAGTGTCTGCAGTAAGAGGGCAAGAAAGTTCCTTTTGTTAACCACAGAACATAACATTTAACATTTTCAACATAAGAAGATAATAATAAACCATAGCATTGAAGACATGGATACGGTTACCAATTTTTAGAGTCCTCAGCAAAAAGGTCTAGGCTTAGAGACCAGTTAGGGTAAACTTGTGGGGTATAAACACAGTCTATAACCTTTACTGCTGCATTCCTGGCAACACTACTGGGTTGACCCAAAGTGTTACAAGTCAGGACTTTTGGCTGTCTCCTGGTTCTGCTGGGTTGTATCCGGCATAGCGGTAAGGCATCTGAAGCATCCTCGAACTCGCCTTCATTGCTGTCAACTGTCTCTGTTGGGTTTTCTGGTGAAGCGTTTTCTTCTTCTGTGTCTCCTACTGGACATGTACTGTGTTCAGGCGGAATCACCGGCTCTATATCTTCCCTTGTGTGATTTCTCTGAGTTACAGGGATGAATGATCTCCATTGCTCTTGTTCAAGATCTGATTCCTCTTCTGATACTTCTTCAGATATCTGTGTCACTGGTTGATAAGTCTTTGAAACTTGGTCTCGTCTTTTAGTGCTTGGTCTGTTAGGTATCTGCTGACCTTGGTCAATGGGTAAGTAATCACAAGGCAATAACAAATTACGGTGCAGGATTCTTGTTCGGCCCTTTCCAGTTTCTGGCCTGACTTCATACACTGGGCTATCTTCAGACTTTTTCCTCAGGACAACATGTACAGTGTCTTCCCAGAACGATCTCAGTTTTCCTGGTCCTCATCTTTCAGAAAGGTTTCTTACAAGGACTCTACTTCCAGGTGAAAGTTCTACTCCATGAATTTTTCTGTCATAGTGCTCTTTCCCTCTTTGTGCAGCTTGGGTAGCTACCTTTGAAGCAACCTGATAGGCTTCAGTCATCCTCTCTGTCCATGTTTTTACATACTCAGAGTGATTCTTATATTTTTCTGTTACTGGGCTGTCAAACATACTGTCTATTGGTAGTGTTGGAGATCTCCCGAACAGTAGGGAAAATGGAGAGTACCCTGTCGCTTCACTTTTGGTGCAGTTGTATGCATGTATTACCTGGGCAAGTGAGTTCTTCCAGTCTTTCTTGGAATCTGGTGACAGGGTCCGAAGCATAGACAACAGAGTTCGGTTGAATCTTTCGCATTGGCCGTTTCCTTCCAGATGATACAGAGTTGTATGAGAATTCTGAATGTGGCAATGTTTCCCTAATGCCAAGAATAACTGATTTTCAAATTATTTTCCCATGTCATGGTGAATTCTGGTAGGAAATCCTAATTTCAAGACAAAATCATTGAATATCTTATCGGCAACAGTCTTTGCTGACTTGTTTTTGGTTGCATAGGCCTGAGCAAACCTGGTGAAGTGGTCTATTACTACTAGTATGTACTCATAACCTCCTTTGCATGTTTCCAGATGGAGGAAATCGATGGAGACCATCTCAAAAGCATAAGTGGTGACAATATTGTTCAATGGGGCTCTGGTAGGCTTATTAGGGCGTCTATCTTTCAGGCAGGTGCACTGATGGTTAATGTATTGCTCAGCGTCTCTCTGCATATGCGGCCAAAATAACCTTTCTCTGATCAAGTTTACAGTTCTTTCCACTTCTAAGTGACCCATTTCTTCATGTAATTCTCTCAACACCAGTGAATGATACAGCTTGGGTAACACTAGTTAAGAACCTGAGGGTGTTTTCCGTCTCAAAATTCCTTCATCGTCAAGGTACAATTTGGTCCACTGTTTCATTAGTATAAAGATATCAAGCTGCTCACCTTGTCGTTCTTGTTTTGATGGGAACCTGTTTTGGTTTTTGTAGTTCCACACTGGACCGATCACTGGGTCTTTTTTTTGTGCTGTCCTTATGGTCTCTTTAGGTATTTGAGCTACCTTCTTCTGGGTACCATCTATTGTTGACGTTGTACCCGCGATGATTATTGGACACAGCCGAGGCGTTTCTTCTTTCTGTTGCACTTGAAGTGCTTGGGTTATGCAATTGATGACTTTGGGGTCAACTTCTTGTGAACACTGCTGCATGTATTGTTCAGGACCTAGTGGCATACGAGAGAGTACATCTGCATCTGCATTTCTCTTTCCTGGACGATACTTGATAGTGAAATTGAAGTCAGCGAGTTCTGCAACCCATCGATGGCCTGTTGCATTAAGTTTGGCAGTAGTTAGGACATAGGTTAGTGAATTGTTGTCAGTATACACTACAAAGGATGGACAGTAGTATAGGTATCCTCGGAACCTTTCACATATGGCCCATTTCATCGCAAGGAATTCTAGCTTTCCTGAATGCATGGCACTGACGTTATGGTGGGTGTTTTATCCGCTGATAGTAAGTCATACAGGGGCTTTGCAATCCTGGAAAATTTTTGGATGTAAGGACGATAGTAGAAAATTAATCCTAATAACTTCCTGAGTTCTCCAACAGTCTTTGGCTGGTTGTTCCTCAAGGCCAGCACAGGTGCAATGTCTGCTGGATCCATGGAATGGCCATCTTTGGACACGATTTTACCTAAGAATCTTACTTTGCTTCTGAAAAGTTCACATTTCCTCGCTGTTAACTTTACTCCATGTTGCTGATACCGTTGCAGTACCAACCGGACATGCTCCACATGTTCTTTGAATCATCTGCTGTGAACCAGGTTGTCATCTAGGTACGGCAGACAGGCCTCATCTCTCAGTCCCATTAGACAAGTTTCCATGCTGCATTGGAATTCAGCTGGCGCAGAAATAAGGCCAAAGGGTATTCTGATCCACTCATGCAGACCCCAAGGTGTGATGAAGGCAGTCAGTGGTCGACTGGATTCTTACACAAATCCTTGATGGTAGGCTTTTCCTTGATCTAGCACAGAAAACCATGAACTTCCTCCTAGGCTGTCCAGCATGTTTTGGATCCTAGGGATTAGATGGCGGTCAGGGATGGACTTCTGGTTTAATTCCCTGTAATCGCAACACAGTCTTAAACTACCATCCTTCTTTCTCACGAACACAATGGGTGAAGAGTATGATGATTTTGACTCTGCAATCCATCCACGGTTCAGAAGATCCTGCAGATATTCTTTCACCTCCTGGTGTAGTGGCCTTGGCACTGATATGTAAGTTCTTCTAACTGGTGTATTGTTTTTAAGGCGCAGTTGTAATTATACGGAAGGGATGCATCCAATGTCAGAATCATCTTTAGCAAAGGCGTGGCATTCTTCTCTTAGCATTGCCTTGACTATCTGTTGATCTTCCTCGGAAAGGTGTCCTATAGGTACTGGTGGATCCCAATGTTCTTGATGAGCATAACTTACCAGTGACTGACTTGTGATTAAATTGTCAATTCGACCTTCTGGCCCTGATCTGGATGACTGTAGACTATGAGTCACCGGGTGAGTAGCAACACGCACTGATTCTTTTGGTTTTACTTGAGCTGGGTATGTTGTCTTGATGGGTTCGAGGCACCCAATCCTGGTCTGACTTGGCAGGATAATGTCTCACTGGGTGGTGTTCCAAACCGGGATGGATAGTTTGGAAAACTGTCCCTTATTAAGTGACACTAATGTTTCCCCGATATACATTCCTTCTGGCACATCCTGAATCTCATCAGGTATAAACAAGACCGTCTGCTCTTGCAAGGCTGGTTTGGCGTGAGCCCTACATCTGACACACGTCACAGTGTTTGCCGGAATCCTTTGGTTCTTTGTACCTGTCTTTAGTACGGTACCACCAGTTTCTCTCAGGCTGGCTTGTAGTTGACTCACCAGGACCTCTGCTTTGGGGGTCAGCAACTCCAAGGCGGCTCCTAGTAGGTCCACGAACCCTGTAATGGTTCTCCTTCCTTTGGCAGCTGTCTCCTTGTAGAGTTCTTCTATGACATTATATCCAATGATTGGCAACTCTGCGACTTTCTCATCTGATGATACCACAAGTGGCACTACTAACTGCTTGGTGCTATTGCATCCCGCTGTTAGTTGAAAAACTACCTCAATCCAGCCGGAGAAAGGAATTTCAGTCTCATTGGCAGCCTTCCCACAGAGGACTTCTGGCCCCAGCAATTCTTCCAAAGATCGGAGCACTGTTTGTGGAAGAACCCTCTGTCTCCAGTTCTCATTGATGATGCTCACCTGGGAGCCAGTGTCCCATAGGGCTTGGACAGGAGTATTGTCTATTTCACAGTTCACAAGGCACCTTTTCCCAACGAGACTCAGTAGCTTGTGGTTCTGTCTCATGGTCACGCCATCCACGTGAGTTGGTACTTGCTCAGCCATCTGAAGGCATCTTTGGTTATAGCAGTTGGGCACTCTTTGAACGGAGTCCCCTACCAGCCGTTGTTTTGAAGCTTGCTGGCTTGCTACCTACCGGGGCTGCACTTTGGGACACAGGGTTGGTTCTAGTGCAGGTTACTGTCGGTCCCTTGACAGCAACCCTCTCCCATTTAAATGGTTTGGTCTGGGTGTTTGGCAATATCTTGCTCTATGTCCAGATCATCCACAGTTGAAGCAATGATCGCAGGTACTTGTCCGACCAGTCCTTTTACAGGATTGACAACATCCATTACTCGTACCCACTGTTGCCTGAGGCCCTCGGAATTCACGGTCTCGTTGGGTCCTTGAATCTTGGAGGAGTGTCTCTATCATCTCTTTTTGCATCTGCAGAATCAGCTTTTCCAGGTCAGAGTTGCTCTTCGATAGCTGTTGAATCGTTGGGCTACTTGCCTATGGTGGAGACCAAGGTGTGGTGTTGGCAGTTGTTGTCAGGACTCTTGGTTCCTGAGGACACTGTAAGGTGTTAGACTGACATTTTTTGCCTTTGGTTGAACTGCTATGTTGAGCTTTCTTTTGCTTCTGTTCCCTTTCAATCTCCATATTAGTGGCTTCATTTGTTTTCTCTATGAGCACCTCATCTAAATGGAAGGGTCATCTAAATACTGCTTTAATTGGAATTTGATGTGGTCATTTCTTAGTCCAGTGCCTACTGATCTTAGAAATTTCTTCTGGATCAGCTCAGTCCCAAAATGATCTTCCGAGCCTTCACCTTGGGAGACGAATAGCAGCCGATCTTTCAATTCAATTGCTCTGAACAGGAAATTCCATGGAGTCTCGTCGCTTTTCTGGGAAATATTAAGGAGTTGCTGGTACAGTTCTGAGGCATTCTCCTCCTTGTAGTGACTTTTCAAGATTCATCTAAGTTGTACTAGAGTCAGTCCATTTTTCATCTCCAGCATACCTCTAAGGCTCAGGCCAGGGCTAATAGCTTTGACCACTGCTTCAATAATCTCAGTCTCAGGATATCTTTTCTGTAGTCCCAGGTCGATTTGGTGCATTAAGTTGGTGTAGGACAGCTTATCCTTCTGCTCTTTTTCTCCAATCTGGCCTGTGATCTTGAAGTCTTTTCTGATTGTCACCTCTGGCAAGCTACCATGGTGTAGTATCTGAGTAATCGGGACTGGCACTGGTTTTGGCTGACTGTTACTTGAGTCTTTGCTTCTGGTACTCAGCTCTCTAATCTGTTCCTCCATTATTCTGGACGTTTCCTGGAACCTCTACTGCATAGTGTGATACTGTCGCTTTAAGTCGGACAATTGTTGTTCTGATTGAAGGTCTTTCTCACTGAAGCTTGGGACTTCCGCATTGTCCCTCTTCTTCTCTAGTTCGCTAATGAATCCCTTTGTGGCTTGCAGAAATTGTGTCACCGCCTTCTCACTTTCAGCTTCGACCAGTTCATCTATTACCTCATTAATGATCCTCATAAAATTGCGCCGGGTTTTTCCTTTCGCCATGCTGGCTTCAGGGGCTTTGATGAATTGGCAAATCTCGATGAGATCACCCACTGGCAAGTGGATTAGGTGACCACTGATTTCATCCTGCAGGCTTTCTAGATCCATTTGTGTTCGCTGGTGATGTGGCAAGGGTTAATTTCTCCTCTATGCTTCGTGTAACCGTTTTTTTTTTCACTTCCGGGACCGCGTCTTCTTCACCCGCTCCCCGTACGGGCCACCAATTTTGTTGCACATATGCTGAAAGTATGGTCAATAATTCCAATGTGCGAAGGGAGCGGGCTGGGTTGAGACAGAAGTGATTTTATTAAACATGTCCTGAAAAGAACAAACACATGACCTTCAGTATATGGGGATACAGGAAATGTAGCAGTAAATCCTGTCCTTCTATATTAATACACATCTCTATATTTAATAATACATTCTCAATAACAGGTATAAATTTCCTATAAGAGATATTAAACCATTAACATGAGAGTTGCCCTCGGATAATTTAATCTGCATCACAGTAAACCAATAGTGCAGTATAATATCATAGAGTGACATCAGCTTCCATAGTAATCATAGTCACTACATATTAGTACCATGTGAAACCTCATTGTACTTCACTAGCACTTGTGCATATTTTATATGCTCACACTGCATCACCAGCAGCCTTAGCTGATTATAGGAATGTGTTTTACATCATTTTAGCCTATTTATGGCTCTGAATTTGTGTTCCCTTACCTGGAAAGAACAAACACATGACCTTCAGTATATGGGGATACAGGAAATGTAGCAGTAAATCCTGTCCTCCCATAAACCAAGATCTGCGTTATTCAGTTCCCCTTTGCTGTTTGTAGCTCTGGTATTCAAGCTTTCGTTCTGCTGCCATCTACTGGTGGTTAATAGCAATGTCATGAATTTAATATACCGTAATACAGTCATACTTGTGGATTGTTGAAGCTAGAAATTCTATAGATACTAGTTTATTCTTATAAGGTGCCTATTATTTTATATCTCTTACAGTAGCCTGGTGGCTCCCCTGCAGTGAAGTCTGGATCTCTGCATAAATGTTAAAAGGTGAAAACCAGGGGACCACCAGGATAATGCTCTCAGGACTAGCCCAAAATCAAACTAGTTAGTTTGTCAAGTAGTTGGATAACTATCATCCTCATTATTCAGACCAGATTTCCAATGGCAGATTTTCAACTCCATTACATATTGCACATACTCACCACCTTTTTCAAGAAGACACCCCTCCTTAGAAGACCAATTTTTCAATGCAATTTTGGGTAGTGGTCTCAAAGAGGTTTCACTGTACTTACAGAATATCTAAATTACAGTCAATAATAAACAATGTTATGAATCTCTAAGGCCAATCAATTAAATTATATTTTCTTGGATACCTGGGGAACTTCCCCTATTTTATATATCTAAGGTTGCACACTTTTATAGCAGGAGCATTAAAGTGTCCCTAACATTTAAACAAGCTATGTATTAATGAATAGTACAATGTGTGTACATTGGGGAATAAGACTACTGAGGGCATTAATCAAGCTATTGGCGTTGAAACGTCACAAATTATGGTGTACATCATATATGCACCAAAATGTGTGACTTTATGAGCTTCTTTCCATTTTTCTAAAGTAACAACGTGTAACTTGTTGGGAGGGATGGAGCCTACCTGATTAACTTGCTTATATATCTGATGCAGATTTGATTTTATGGTGCAAGCAGTGCCAGAGATGTGTCTAATTTCTTAAAAGGCATCTGCCTCTTTATAAATTTAAGGCATTTCACTCCAGAGCATAGGACATGAAGCCTGGCTAATGAAAACACCAGTCTAGATAAATATCCTCCTATTTTTCTGCCAATTATATCACTTTTATCTTGTAATTTTTACCAGTTTTCCCCTGTGCACGCTGAATCTCTAGTTTGTAGTTCTCCCAGATCTGGTGGGTAGAGAGACTAGTTGCCATCATAACTTTATCACACTTACTTAGAATTAACTCCAAGGTTATGGAGGACATTACAGAGAAGTATTGGCCTATTCGGTTGTGATTAAAGCATTTGGACCGAGACAGACACTGTCTATTTAGTTGTTTAATCTATCCTGTTTTGTGTTTTTCTAGTGACCTCCTTTGTTCCTACTCACTCCTCCCACTCCGCTCTCCATAGAGAGATGGTGTAATCTTTCCTTCAGTAATCCGAAGCCATCCAAGACAGATTTCTCATGATTTTCAAAGACACAGTCATTTTAGAAAAAGGAGGAGCAGGGTAAGAAACAGCTGATAGGTCTAGAACAAGGCATTTGTCTCTGATAAGATTTATTAGAAAGTTTCTCATGGTTGCTTGTATTATTGATTTATGCAAGGTTGTGTGAAAAGTTAGTAACCGTTTAAATCCTGTTTTTGGAAAATTTTGATAAAATGGACTTTCCTATAGTAGAGTTTAAATTTGCTGTGGCTGGTCTAGAAAGTTGGTCAACTAAAGATTTTGAATTCTTTTATCGATTTTTCATAGTACTTGACCCACCCATTTTTAGGTTGAAGTGATTGAAATGATTAGAGTGAAGGCTCCAATTACAATCCCAGTCCCACATGAATACATACCTTTAGGGTATGTATTGCCATGTGGCAAATGTACCACATATGTTTCACAGTTGAAAAAAAATCACAGTGGAAAATTCTGCACCAAATCATACAAATGTTGCTGCAGATTTAGTTGTGAAAATTATGAGTATTTGCTAAAGATTTCACCCTCTGCAGAGAATTTTTCAACATTTTTTGAAAAAAAACACTAGAGATGAACCAATTCTTTTGTACAAATGGATTCTTTCTTTCATCAGAGTTCTTTTGCAGTGAGGCGCTTGCTCCACTGCTCAAGAGGATCCCCCCCTCTTGACAGGGCTGACTTCTCGCTTGGCCCTGTTAACCGCCTGTGCTCCTGCACCGAATAGGCTCTGCTGTTGCTATCGGAGTAATAAGTGTGCATGTGTCCCTCTCTGGGACCTCATTCTCAGCCACAGAACACAAGGAATACCCCTTTTTCGCCCTAGATCCCAGAGATGTTTGCCATGAACTCATTAACAACCGTATTTATTTGCTACCATTTTGAATTGTCTGGTTTAGAGGGAATGGTGCCCAGATCCATTACAGGCCTGCTCACTAGCTACAAATGCTTTGAGGAAACAGTCATTCTAATGTAGATTGTTACTAAACTGTGTTCATGTCTGTGTCTTTTTTACCATGTACTTTGAAAACCTTAGTAAAAAAAAAATGTAATATTATTTTCAATTTTTTTAATGATTTTCTAACTAAAGTTGCAAATTGAAGTATTACATCACAGAGAAATAGATCCTGGTTTCCTGCTGTTCATGAATCACTGAAAAAAACATTATACATTATGCAAAATAAGTTTGATAAAGATCAGTGATTATGCCATTATCTGCAAAGATGCTGACAACAAAGCATAAAAATTGTATTGAATTAAAGTAAGATCAATAATGTTTTTTTCAATTTTACATCAGTTTTAATTTGATAAGAGTGTGCTTAATAAGACTGCAGCAAATGATCAACAATTAGCAATATCCAAGGGGCTTAAAAGAATACTTAAAGGAATTTTTAGCTGTTTGATGAAGGGCACCATAATGAGTAGAGGAAAATGTTTATTCCAATCATAGACTTCTCGTATTCTTTTGCCTTGGGTGAAAGTAGCAGAAATGAAAATCAATGTAGCATAAAAGAACACATCAGCATCATGTTTTCTTGTAATCCTGATGTCTTAGCTACAATACAGCAAATGATGGCACTGGACCAATATAATAAATGTCTGGCTTGTTTCCTGTTTTGTGACTCAGTCTGAAGCTGGAACTTTATTTATCAAATCTTCCTCGTCAGTGCTCTGTGCTTGTAGGCTCCATTCTTGGAACACCTAGAAACTTGTCATAATTCATGAATACTAATGAGAGGAGGGTGACTGATTTTATTCAAAGAAATAAATCTTATTCAAACTTATCAAGTATTCAGTAGTATTGTAAGAAAAGAATGCTAATATAGATGGAGATAGAAGCATACATTTATGTTTTCTTCTTGCCTGATATTAGACTACAAAAATATGCAAAAGCAGTAGAACAATCAAACAATGACAGTGAAGTTATCTAGATCCCAAATTATATTCATCTTGTCTGTAATAGAGAATAGCAAGGGCATATCTAAAATGCTGAACTATGTGTACAACAAAATGAAAGAATGTGGTACAAGGAAGAAAATTGGCCTGGGGCACAGTAGCAAATTAAGGAAAACAGGATCTATGCAATGTTTAAACAGAGGAGAAATCTACAGCAAATCCACACAAAGAATTTTTACTGCTTTACCCAACGGACATGTAGAGATGTCGCGAACATAAAATTTTCTGTTCGCGAACGGCGAACGCAAATTTTTGCAAACGTTCGCGAACGGGCGAACCGGGCAAACCGCCATAGACTTCAATAGGCAGGTGAATTTTAAAACCCACAGGGACTCTTTCTAGCCACAGTAGTGATGGAAAAGTTGCTTCAAGGGGACTAACACCTGGACTGTGTCATGCCGGAGGGGGATCCATGGCAAAACTCCCATGGAAAATTACATAGTTGACGCAGAGTTGGGTTTTAATCCATAAAGGGCATAAATCACCTAACAATCCAAAAATCTTTTGAACAATGTGGTTTAAAACATCCAGTGTGTGTATACGATCAGGTATGATGTTGTATCGATCAGGTAGTGTAAGGATTACGCCCGCTTCACAGACATTGACAGACCAAACTCCCCTTTTAATGCACCGCAAACAACCGCAAACAGTCCATTTGCCCAACCGCAAACTCCCCATTTGCACAAGGTTGGATACCAAGCTAGCCATGTCCCGTTGATGTCATTGAAGGTTTCTTCTTCCACCCAGACATGTACAACACCAAGGGTCCCCGAAAGGTGAATTGAATTGATTTTTCAAACGGGGAGATGGTTAAAAAAAACGCTAGCTCCCTCCCCTTTGTTTGAATCCACGGTCACTGCGTCTGCGCCGTGCAATTTACTGTCACACCCGATATGAGTGTTATTTTCTGTAGTTCTCTTCTCATCAGTTTAATCCCTGTTACGTCCCCAATCTGGGGTCCATTTATTGAATTGATTTTTCGAACGGGGAGATGGTTAAAAAAACGCTGGCTCCCCCCCCTTTGTTTGAATCCACGGTCACTGCGTCTGCGCCATGCAATTTACTGTCACACCCGATATGAGTGCTATTTTCTGTAGTACTATTCTCATCAGTTTAATCCCTGTTAGGTCCCCAATCTGGGGTCCATTTATTGAATTGATTTTCGAACGGGGAGAAGGTTAAAAAAACGCTGGCTCCCTCCCCTTTGTTTTAATCCACGGTCACTGCGTCTGCTCCGTGCAATTTAGCCACTGATCCACCTGTGCGTTCAGGGCGGACAGGAGTGCTGGTCCGGTGTGGCTATCTGCTTTAAGGCAAGTCAACCCCAAGACAGCGTGACACTGTCGTATCTGGGATGTGGAATAGCCTCGGGGGTGCTGGGGGGATTCAGTTGATGTGCAGCCAGACGCCGCAGCAGAAGAGGACTCAGCCGAGGAGGTTATCGAAGAGGATGAAGTAGGAGGAGTAGAGGAGGTGGCAGTAGGCCTGCCTGCAAGTCGTGGCGGTGTCAGCAACTCCGCTGCAGAGCCACGCATTCCATGCTTGTCAGCCGTCAGCAGGTTGACCCAATGCGCAGTGTAGGTGATATACCTGCCCTGACCGTGCTTTGCAGACCAGATATCAGTGGTCAGATGGACCCTTGCCCCAACACTGTATGCCAGAGATGCCATGACTTCCTTTTCAATTTCAGAGTAGCGGTTTGGGATTGCATTTTTTGAAAAAAAAAATTGTCCGGGTACCTTCCACTGTGGTGTCCCAATAGCGACAAATTTTTTGAAGGCCTCAGACTCCACCAGCTTGTATGGTAAAAGCTGGTGGGCTATGAGTTCCGTCAAGCCAGCTGTCAGACGCCGGGCAAGGGGGTGACTCTGTGACATTGGCTTCTTACGCTCAAACATGTCCTTGACAGACACCTGACTGTGGGCAGATGAGCAGGAACTGCTCAAGGCGAGAGACGGAGTGGTGGATGGTTGAGAGGGGGCAAGGAGGACAGCAGTGGTTGATGTGGCTGAAGATGCTGGACCAGGAGGAGGATGGCGGCTTTGAGTTTGTGTGCTGCTTGTACTCATGTGTTGATCCCATAGGCATTTGTGATGTGCGATCATGTGCCTTCGCAAAGCAGTTGTACCGAGGTGGGTGTTGGACTTCCCACGACTCAGTTTCTTTTGGCACAGGTTGCAAATGGCATTGCTGTTGTCAGAGGCAGACACACAAAAAAAAGCCACACTGCTGAGCTTTGCAATGACGGCATTCTGGTGGTGGCAACAGCATGCGTTGATTGGTGTGCTGTCTGCCTGACCCCGGGTGCCAATACATGCTGTCTGACTGTGCCACTAGCTCCTTGCGACGACCTCCCCCTGTTTCCAACTCGTCTCCTCCGTTTCTCTGTCTCCCCTTCTGAACTTTCTCCCTCTTCTTCTTCTCTTCGAGCAGGCACCCACGTGGCATCCATGGACACATCGTCATCATCAACCACTTCACTTGTATCTGACACCTCAGCAAAGGAAGCAGCAGCGGGTACAACATCATCATCATCATCATCATCATCATCACACTGTACGTCCATCTGTGTAATCCTGCCTGACTGAGACATATCCCTGTTATCTACATCCTCTGGCAATAATGGTTGCACATCACTAATTTCATCCAACTGATGTGTAAATAACTCCTCTGAAGGATCAAGTGAAGTGGCTGTGGTGGCTGTGGTGGTAGTGGTGGTGGTGGCGGCGGGCGGGAGAGTGGTAACTTGAGAGCAGGTGACAGAAGCTGAGCTGGAGGAGGATGGTGCGTCAAGGTTCTTAGCGGAAGCTGTTGAAGATTGGGTGTCCTGTGTAAGCCTGTCAACTATTTTCTCTGAATTTTTCGGGTTCAGGGTACGTGGCCTCTGAACACTGGGCATTATTCCAGGGCCAGTGGAAATCACAGCACCACGACGGCCCCTGCGGGGTGGCCTGCCTCTGCCTGTCATTTTTTTTTAGATAAGTGGTACTATGCGTGCAAGGTACTGTGCCACCCTATATAAGTGGTGGGCAGTGGACACAGTACAGTCTGTTAGCCTGCAGCCTCTCACTGCCTAGCAACTGCGATTATATCACAGAGAACAAATAAATTGGCTTTTTTTTATCTGCCAGGTATTGTGAGTGTGACACCCTGTAACGGTATGAGTGGTGGTCTGGCCAGTGGCCACAGTACAGTCTGTGAGCCTGCAGCCTCTCACTGTCTGGCAACTGCGATTATATCACAGAGAACAAATAAATTGGCTTTTTTTATCTGCCAGGTATTGTTAGTGTGACACCCTGTAACGGTATTAGTGGTGGCCTGGCCAGTGGACACAGTACAGTCTGTGAGCCTGCAGCCTCTCACTGTCTGGCAACTGCGATTATATCACATAAAAAAAAAAAAATTGCCTTTTTTTTATCTGCAAGGTACTGTCTGTGACACCCTGTATGAATGATGTTCACACAGTACAGTCTGTGAGCCTGCAGCCTCTCACACACGGGCAGGCAACTGCAATATATATATATACAGTACAGACCAAAAGTTTGGACACACCTTCTCATTCAAAGAGTTTTCTTTATTTTCATGACTTTGAAATTCACACTGAAGGTATCAAAACTATGAATTAACACATGTGGAATTATATACATAACAAACAAGTGTGAAACAACTGAAAATATGTTATATTCTAGGTTCTTCAAAGTAGCCACCTTTTGCTTTAATTACTGCTTTGCACACTCTTGGCATTCTCTTGATGAGCTTCAAGAGGTAGTCCCCTGAAATGGTTTTCACTTCACAGGTGTGCCCTGTCAGGTTTAATAAGTGGGATTTCTTGCCTTATAAATGGGGTTGGGACCATCAGTTGCGTTGAGGAGAAGTCAGGTGGATACACAGCTGATAGTCCTACTGAATAGACTGTTAGAATTTGTATTATGGCAAGAAAAAAGCAGCTAAGTAAAGAAAAACGAGTGGCCATCATTACTTTAAGAAATGAAGGTTAGTCAGTCAGCCGAAAAATTGGGAAAACTTTAATAGTAAGGGATATTTGACCATGAAGGAGAGTGATGGGGTGCTGCGCCAGATGACCTGGCCTCCACAGTCACCGGACCTGAACCCAATCGAGATGGTTTGGGGTGAGCTGGACCGCAGAGTGAAGGCAAAAGGGCCAACAAGTGCTAAGCATCTCTGGGAACTCCTTCAAGACTGTTGGAAGACCATTTCAGGGGACTACCTCTTGAAGCTCATCAAGAGAATGCCAAGAGTGTGCAAAGCAGTAATCAAAGCAAAAGGTGGCTACTTTGAAGAACCTAGAATATGACATATTTTCAGTTGTTTCACACTTGTATGTTATGTATATAATTCCACAAGTGTTAATTCATAGTTTTGATGCCTTCATAGTCATGAAAATAAAGAAAACTCTTTGAATGAGAAGGTGTGTCCAAACTTTTGGTCTGTACTGTGTATATATATATATTTGAAGAAAAAAAAAAAGCAGACTGATGTACCAGCCCTAAAAGGGCTTTTTGGGGTCCTGTCAGGAAGCTGTCCTTACAGCAGATGAGTCTGTGGACACAGAACACTGCCCTATCTAACGCTTTCCCTATTAAATCAGCAGCACTGTCCCTCCTCTCACTAAGAATGCAGCTTCCGAATGAATCTAAAATGGATGCTGTCCAGGAGGTGGGAGGGTCTACTGCTGATTGGCTGGAATGTGTCTGCTGACTGTGAGGTACAGGGTCAAAGTTTACACAATGATGACGAATAGGGGGCGGACCGAACATCGGATATGTTCGCCCGCTGCGGCGAACGCGAACAAGCTATGTTCGCTGGCGAAATATTCGGGACATCACTACTGACATGGCATGGCTCCATGGACACTGAGAATGTTAAGCAAAGGTATCATGTTTACAATGGATTCAGAAAGTCTTCAAACCCTTTAACTTTTTTATTTTTTACATTTTGTTAAGTTGCGGCCTTGTGTTAAAACAACATAAAAAAAATTCCACCATCAACTAATATTCAATACCCCATAATGATAAAATGAAAACAGAAATTTGTACAAATTCATTACAAAGCAAAAACTGAAATTTTGCATGGACATAAGTATTCAGACCCTTTGCGATGACATTTGAAATTTAGCGCGAGGGGTCTCCCGTTTTTCTTGATCATCTTTGAAATGTTTCTACACCTTGATTGGAGTCCACCTCTGGTAAATTAGGTTGATGGAAGATGATTTAGACATAGATGCATACCAGAGCAAAAAATCAAGCCATGAGGAGGAAATAACTGCTTGTAGAGCTCAGAGACAGGATTGTGGAAAGGCACAGATCTGGAGAAGTATACAAAAATTTCTGCTGCACTGAAAGATTCCAAGAGTGCAGTGGCATCCATGATTCTTAAATGGAAGAAGTTTGGAACAATTAGGAATTTTCCTAGACTAGCCACCCCACCAAACGAAGAGAGGTGAACAAGGACCCAATGGTCACTCTGGCTGAGCTCCAAAGATCCTGTGTGCAGAAGGGTCAACCATCTTGCCCCTCATCAATGCAGAGCAGAGAGTACTAGCTTAACTGGGTGAGAGTCCTTTACTAATAGCCCCCAATAAATATGAAAAGTACTCGCATATAGAATATAGCAAAAGTCTTTATTGATAAAAAATATTAGACAAGGTGAAAACGGAAGAGAGGAGGAGGCCACCAAGACCACTTCACCCCTAAACCCCTGGTAGTAGAGACCACACTGGAGCAACTACAGCCCAATGGAGTAGTGGTAATAAGTGCCCACAGACAGTATATGTACATGTAGCAAATATAATACACAATTAGAACATGATGGAACACTTGTTATATATAAAGACAGGGATGTCCTGCACTCATGCGATGTATGAGGGCCATGTGACATCCAGGACCTAAGTCCGATCACCAAAATACACGCAAATGCGTGATGACAGATCCGCACAACAAAGCATGTATGCATGAGCTACATGACAAAACAACATGTGGCTAATAATGAAAAAGATCAATTACCCATGATGGACTGTACACCCGAGGCTCTCAGTGTGCAAATGCCCCAACGTGCGATTCGCCAACCCACTGGCTTTGTCAAGAGTTATACTATATGTGTCTAGGCCCTTTTTTCATTTTTCCGTTGTTATATCTGAGGTATGTGTTGGTTCTAATTAACTGGGCGAGAGTTCTATGTCAGGATTTGGAGGATACTTTATGGAGAGTGCATAAATGGTGTGAGGAGTCGTATAGGCCTGGCAATGCTCCTGACCAAAGTCTCTCAACCAGTTAAGCCAGTACTCTCTGCTCTGCACTGATAAGAGACAATCATCCTGAAACAGCTGACTGCAGATGAGGTGTTGGCTTATTAATTATTCAATTAATGTCTCAAGGCCTATGTAAAACATTGAACACTGACTTTTAGGATATCTACCTTACATCTGGTGGCATTAGAGGCAGAGCTTGCTAAGAGGTCATTTGCTTACCCTGTTCCCAGAATTTAAGAGGAGCATTGCCTGGCTTATAAGACTCCTCACAACATTTAGGCGCTCTCCATAAGAAGATATAGTATCCCCCAAATTCATGTGAATGAGACATACAGAGTTGCTTTTTTTTCAAGGTTTGAGCACAAACATGTGGTAAAATAAATAAAAAAGGTAAGCCTGATATTTATGCATGGAGTTTAGCTGGAGAACAGGTTAGTTTTTTGTTCACAACCCCAAAAACCTAAACTTATAAAACCTAAAATTGGTGTACTTCTGTGCAATTCCTGGGTTGTGTTCATTTGTCTTCACTTTTATGGGCCAGTATTCCATTTTAATTCCATTTGGGTCAGCAGTATATGCCATAGATATCATATTTACTGCAAAGTGTATTTATGAAATGTACTGTCAGGAACTTACTTAGCCACATTCCTGTGCACGGTTGTTCCAGGAGGGTTGTCATGTTGACCAGTTAAGCCATGACTGGCTGACCTGTCAGTGAGCCTGGATGCCAAGCCAATCTAGTCTTTGACTCAAAGTCCCATCCCAAATGTATGCAGGTTATTTAAGTCACTTGTCAGTGAATATGCTTTTGATTTCCTGACTCCTGATTGTTCTATGTGCTCAGAACAGTGTTGCATTTCTGTTTGACTATCCTGTGTATTAACCTTACCTTGTTTTAAGATTTAATCCTAGTCTACTGATTAGGCCTCATTCACATGATATACAAAGTGAAAAGACTAGCGTGGTATTAGCAGGAGGTGCTCAAACCCACATGCAGTCGTGCATATATATAGGGGAGCAAATCCTGCACTTGTGGCCCGTTGCTAATGGCGATCCCCAGCAAAAATGCATACGGTGGAGGATGCCCGCAGCGAACCACAAGTACCACAATAGACATCCTACACAAGGTAGCAATTGTGTGGATGTCATAATCAATATAACAATATAACAAAATAATAGCAAAGACAGGTGCACTCTGCGGTCTTACTAAACCCTCAAACTGATTTTATAATTGAGAGATTAGTCAACATGTCCTACGGTGTAGAACATGTCTAAGCCCGGGCACCACGCCAAGGTTTCTCAAGTAGACCAGGACCTAACACTCTCCTAACTGAGCCGTATGGGCAATACCAGGAGCCAGTGGGCAAATTACAGGAGCATGAGGCCAACTCACAAACAACTCACCAGTTATCTCCAGCATGTAACCATGCTGGTGCAATGGGAGGAGGGAGGAGTCTGCGAGTCCCACTCAAGACTGGCTGATATGTCCCAGGCCTCACAGGTGCACCTAAATGTAGCCTGTAGATGGAAAACAGGCACATTTAAATTGGAGTTTATACACCTCCAGGAATCTCTATATATACAAACTGAAAAGACTAGCGTGGTATTAGCAGGAGGTGCTCAAATCCACATGCAGTCGTGCATATATATAGGGGAGCAGATCCTGCACTTGTGGCCCGTTGCTAATGGCGATCCCCAGCAAAAATGCATACGGTGGAGGATGCCCTTAGCGAACCACAAGTACCACAATAGAGATTTGTATATATAGAGATTCCTGGAGGTATATAAACTCCAATTTAAATGTGCCTGTTTTCCATCTACAGGTCACATTTAGGTGCCCCTGTGAGGCCTGGGCTATATCAGCCAGTCTTGAGTGGGACTCGCAGACTCCTCCCTCCTCCCACTGCAAGCATGGTTACATGCTGGAGGTAACTGGTGAGCTGTTTGTGAGTCGGCCTCATGCTCCTGTAATTTTCCCACTGGCTCCTGGTATTGCCCATACGGCTCAGTTAGGAGAGTGTTAGGTCCCGGGCTACTTGAGAAACCTTGGCGTGGTGCTCTGGCTCAGACATGTTCTACACCGTAGGACATGTTGACTAATCTCTTAATTTTAAAATCAGTTTGAGGGTTTAGTAAGACCGCAGAGTGCACCTGTGTTTGTTATTATTTTGTTATATTCTCATTCACATGAGCATATTTTCGGTCTGCATCCGAACCATATTTTTTGTGGATAGCTTTCAGTGCCATTAATTTCAATAGGGCCTCCCTATCCGTGCAATAGTGCCACACATTATAGAATATGGCCAATTCATTTGCAGACAAGAATAGGTATTTTGACAATGGAGCCTGAGGAAAGTGCAGAATGTACACGGCCAATATCCATATTTTGCACATCCGTGGTTTGCAGACCAAAAAATTGATACAGCCATGTGAAAATAGCCTTACTAATTTTCCAGCCTTTGATTTCTCAGCTCATTTCTGGATTAACCCCATGTCTTCTGTTTTGGATTTTACTGACTGTCCTGGCTAAGACTCTGGCTTGTTTTATTCTCCCGCTACTCCTTGGATCTGATAGGTCTGCTAGTTGTGAGTTCACACCTGTTTTCTGCTGCTTTATTTGCAGATGTAACCTAGAACCTATGTTCAAGAGGCCTTGTGGTGGACTTGGTGAACACATAGAGGTAGCCTTAGATCTACTAACTGAAGTGGTAAAGGAAGATAGGTAGCAGATGATGAGTTTACTGGAGTATTCATGAACAGTGACCCTGTATTTGTTGCTCCCCAGTGTATTCTTACATGGATATAACTAGATGAGCAAACTAAAGTATCTGAAGTAGAATTCGATCTGAATCCACAAATCCAAATTTCCTTGTGCTTTGTGGTAAGAAATATTTTTTTTCTTAAATGGCTGCTGAACATGTTACAAAGTGAAAGTAAGATGCCCAGGAATGCAATATGACCTATAATGCTGTGCAGCCAGCCAATCCGTATGTAGCTATCCCCTGGGATGTAACAACCTTAGGCTGCGCTCACACGGGCGAGATTTCCACGCGGGTGCAATGCGGTAGGTGAACATATTGCACCCGCACTGAATCCCAACCCATTCATTTCAATGGGGCTGTTCAGATGAGCGGTGATTTTCACGCATCACTTGTGCGTTGCGCGAAAATAGCAGCATGCTCTATATTCTGCGTTTTTCACGCAACGCAGGCCCCATAGAAGTGAATGGGGTTGCGTGAAAATCGCAAGCATCCGCAAGCAAGTGCGGATGTGGTGCGATTTTCACGCATGGTTGCTAGGTGACAGTCTATTCACTGTATTATTTTCCCTTATAACATGGTTATAAGGGAAAATAATAGCATTCTCAAAACAGAATGCTTAGTAGGTGATCAATTGAGTGTTAAAAAAAATAAATTAATTAACTCACCTTCTCCTCTTGATCGCGTAGTTACCGGTCTCTTCTTTACTTCTTTAATGATGAGCTGTGGGCTAAAGGACCTGTGGTGACGTCAGATCACATGCTCCAATCACATGGTCCATCACCGTGGTTACAATTACAGGGCTTCAATCGGTTACCATGGCAGCCTGGACGCTTGTGAAGCCTTCCAGGTGCAGCAGCCCACCACCAGCGTCTGGGGGATTCCTTGCCCCTTAGGAGGTTTCTACGAATAATGCCCCTCTTATAGAGCAAGTAAACATGACGCCAGCTGCCGTTAAGCAGCAAGGACTTTGAGTCCCCTTTGTAGATGGTAATGTTGATACCCAGGGTAGGATTGCCAGAGTGGTGTAGAGTGGCCTACAGTCTCTGTAGAAGTTGTGTACACGTGTCACAGTGTTCCTACCTGGATATCTGTGGATCCCATATGTGGTGTAGTCCGAAGCAAGTTCCAAAACGGGTAGTTGAACTTGGATGATGAATAGATAGAATAAACAGAGTCCAGACTTTGGAGTAATGTTGATCACAGCTTTACTTGGCATAAATGGTAATCCAAACAGTTTCCAAACTTTATCTTGGTCATCAGTAGGTATTGGCTTATCTTTGGCAGGCAAATACTTCTCTGCAACAATCTCAGCTTTGCTATGTGGTAGCTCTCTCTAAGCTCTGCTATGCTTGGCTGGCTTTAATAGGAAACTCTTCCTCTTCTACTGGAACTTAGGTTAGCTGTAGTCTGTCTCTTACTTATAATCCTAGGAACTTCTTGTCCTGGCATTAAGCTCTGTTAGCTTGTGAGGCAATGCAAGCCCAGGAGGGGACAGACAACCATGTAAACTTTTGCAGGCAGGTCCCTCCCTACCTTTACATGTAGTTCACTCCCAAGCCGACATTACTTTTCCAAAAAAGCTGTACCAGCCCTGCACACGTACGTTGAGCAAAAGGTGGGCCAGGCCTTGGGCCTCTCGATGTCTGGGAGAGTACACTATGGCTGAAGTATGGAGTTGTAATTAAGGTTAAGGACAATATATGTCATTCACAGCCCACTAGGTAAATGTCATTCTGGACCAGGCACACCATCAACTTGTCCAGGTGATGGAAAGGCCTCCACCTAGTAATCATGGGATTTATGTGCCAATTTCCTCCTGCTTCCTCATCCTCAACCTTGTCCTCACCCTCCTCTCTAAGCACAGTTCACAGTGGTACTCCAGCATATAACCTATGCAAAGCTAGGCATTGTCACGTGGTGATGCACCTGTGTTCAGCCTTGGTAAACAGAGCCACATTGGGGAGGAACTGCTCAGCATCATCAATTAAAAAAACAAACTTTGGCTGGCTCCTTGCCTAATAGAGATTAGAAACAAGGTTACTGGCACTCGTCTTTAATCTCGTTGTCACCCAGTTCCTCAAGTCTTCGACTGAACTGCAAGAGCTGTTAAAAATGTCCAGGAAACTGTGTATGCACTTCAGCCACTCCCTGAGCTACAAAGGCAAAATGCTCTTCCCCAGCATCGCCTGATATGCAACGTTTTCACCAATTGGAACTCCACACTTTAGACCGCCTGTACGAGCAGAGGAAGGTGGTCAATGATTTCTTAATGCTGCAGGCGGTCAGGTTACCCCAGTATAACTTTTTCATTAGCCAATTGCAGCTCATGCATGACACATGCCTTTTGCTAAGGCTCTTTGAGGAGGCCACTTTATATGTTCTATGGCAGCACTATGAGATGAGTGATGTCATTCCACTCCTACACATCCTGAAGTGGATGCTGACAAAACCTGATTGACGAGGGGACAGAAGACATGGCACCTCCATTTTACATCCACCTGAGCCTCTGAGAAGGATCAACTTGCAGAGGAGGACATAAATGCCCAGGAATGTTATACACAACTAGGTGTTTTATCTGCCCAAGCGACAGGAGAGGAGCAGGAGGAGCTGGAGGACAATGGTGAAGATGACGCAAATGACCCCGACAGACCTTGGCAGTATGCAGTGGAGATGGAAGCAGGGAGGTCCTTCAAGTCCTCTGCTCATGTTTGTGCAGTGTCAGACACATTGTCAGGATTCGGCAGAGGGATAACTACTGACTATCTACATTGTTAGACCCTCGCTATCTGTCAAACATAGGGGCCTTTTTTAGACCTTCTGAGAGGGATGCAAAAAATGGACTACTATAGAGCCATGCTGTTTAGTCAGTTGGTCGCTGCCTATGAGCGTCATTGCCCGTCCTCAGGAAGGTCCGACCAGGGGGACCCTCTGCGCTCACGCTCCACTGCCATAACTGGGGGAGGGAGGGCAGGAGCAGCACCAGCAATCAGGCTTTTTGGCCTACTGATATGTGCATATTACATTTTTTTAAAGTATATGCATCACACTGCTGTTTTTGGATTCTGCTAATTCTGTTATCTACCAACATATTGTTCTGTATGTCAATGGTGCTTGCCCCCTTCCCCATTCTGTCATGGGGCCACTATTGTCCTTGTTACTGCCACTGCTGTTGGACCCCACCCCCACTGTGTTATGGGGCCACTATTGTCCCTGTTACTGCCACTGCTGTTGGCCCCCATCCCCACTCTGTTATGGAGTTACTTTTGTCCGTGTTGACATCACCATTTATTTATTTTTCCCTTCTTCTTATCTATCAGAAGAACAGAAAAAAAGGACCCTGAATTTTGACCATCCTTAAGGCCTCTTTCATCGCCAGTATTTAGTCAGTATTTGATCAGCATTTGTAAGCCAAAAGCAGGAGTTGGTCCAAAACAAAGAAAAGATACAAATATTTCCATTACATTTTATTTCAGTTTTTGGCCCACTCCAAATTTTTGGATTACAAATAATGATCAAATACTGATGCAAAATACTGACCTAATACTGACCATGTGAAAGAGGACATTAAAGTCCTGCATGCAGGCCTTTTTCCTTGTCAAAAAACGGATTTCAGATGTAAATGGACAAAACAGATGCAAATTGAGCATAAGACCTCTTTCACACGGTTAGTTATTTGCATAAGTATTTGATCAGTATTTGCAAGCCAAAAGCTGGAGTGGGTCCAAAATACAGAAGATATGCAAATATTTCTATTACATTTTATTTCTATTTTGGACCCACTCCTGGTTTTGGCTTCCAATTACTGATCAAATACTGATCGTCTGAAAGTGGCTTTATGGATGCTCAAAATACAGCCTTTGTTTTATTTAGTTTTCTGTTCTTCTGATGGATAAAAAGAATGGAAAAATAAAGAGTGATGTGAACATAGCTTTACTGCCACTGCTGCTTCCCCCCCTCCCTAACTCTGTCATGGGGCCACTATTGTCATTGTTACTAGTGATGAGCGGCATAGGCAATATTCGAATATATCACACATTTTTGGCTGAATATTCGCCATAAATTTTCAAATTCTAGAATTCGTCATTGTGAAAATCGGCAACGTAATATGCACGTATTATGCACGTATTGTGCGCACAATTTCATTACCTATAACATATAATACACAGTCACACAAAAGCTGCAAGCCAACAACTTATCCATGATACAGGTACAGTCAGCATACCTTACAATGGCAGCCTTGTGCACTATGAGACAACTAGCAATAATCACACCTCGGATAAACCTCATGGGCTATCATATTTCCAAGACCAGCTCTCATCTGACTGAGAGCCAGTAAGCCTCAAAGTTGCTTAATTTGAGTTGGATGGCTTGGGGGACCTGAGCACCTAGATCATTATATTAGGGTGACAAAAATTTTACATTTATTTTGGATGCCAGCTAAGGGTACTTTCACACTAGCGTTAAAGTTTTCCGGTATTGAGTTCCGTCCTATGCATTCTGAATGGAAAGCAATCCTTTCAGTATGCATCAGGATGACTTCAGTTCAGTCACTTTTACGGTATTTGGCTGGAGAAAATACTGCAGCATGCTGCGGTATTTTCTCCGGCCAACATTCCAGAACACTTGCCTGATTGCCGGTTCCGGCATTATCTAGAATACTTGCGAATACAAAGATATAGCACTTCATTCTAGATCTTCACAAATTCTCGAAGTACTGTAATTCGCGATTAGAATATTCGCGCTCAACACTATTTGTTACTACCTCTGCTGCCACCCTCCCCACTCTGTCATGGGACTACACACACTAAATATACAGCTAAGGATTCATGCACACAACCGTGGTTCGGGTCCGCATCCGAGCTGCAGTTTTTGCGGCTCGGGTGCGGACCCATTCACTTCAATGGGGCCGCAAAAGATGCAGACAGAACTTAGTGTGCTGTGCGCATCCTTTGCTCCGTTCCGTGGCCCCGCAAAAAAAATATAGCATGTCCTATTCTTGTCCGTTTTGTGGACAAGAATAGGCATGTCTACAATGGGCCGCCCGTTCCGTTCCGCAAATTGCGGAAGGCACACGGGCAGCTTCGTTTTTTGCGGACCGCAAAAAACAGCAAGGTCGTGTGCATGTAGCCTAAGACTGAGTTCACACTTCAGTTATTTGTTCAGTTATTTCCATCAGTTAGAGCTCAATCAGACAGCCGTAGTGCTTTGCGGATCTGCAAAACACAGATACAGGCCCTGTGCATTCCGCAATTTGCGGACAGCACATGGCCGCAACTAGAGATGAGCGAATCAAAGGTGACGAAATGGAATTCGATCCGAATCTCAGGAAAAATTTGATTTGCACCGAATCCAAATTTCCTCACACACTTTGTAGTAACGAATTGCATTTTTTCCTAAAATGGCTACTGCACGTGTTTGGACATGGAGCAAGCAAATCTGTGAACGAGGGATCACCCACAATGCCATGCATGCAGCCAGCCCTGTGATGTCACAGCCCTATAAATAGCCTCAGCTATCTTGGATTCAGCCATTTTCCAGTGTACTTAGTGCAGGGAGTGACATCAGCAGGCGCTAGAGACAGTGTTAGAAAAGACTTTAAAACTTTTATTTTGCTGTATAGAAGTTCAGGGAAAGGATAGAGAGGAATCATTCCACAGTATTGAAGAAGAACAGGGTTCAGTAGGGGAGTTTACAGCCTGGGTAATAGGAACAATCCTATTACACCTTGCTGCACTGACTGGGGATCCAAATTGCCATTATACAGCTCTGTAATTCCAGCAAACCGTTCTTGTTATTGGGGTGCAAGTGTTGTTTGATACAGCCATCAACAGGAAATATTTCTACATCTAATTTGCCCTTGCGCAGTGCAGTTATATGTCCTAAATAATTTTTGGCTTGTATATAAGTGGGAAAAAAGGGCTTATTAGCCCTTATGTGGTGAAGTGAGAAAATTACAGCCCTTTTGCCATTCAGCGGGGCAGTTATATGTTCTAAAGCCCTTTTTGCCGTGTATTAGTGGCAAAAAAATATATATTATATATATATATATATATAATCCCGAAAATGGACAGCACTCCAGTTAGATGAAAAAAATTAGGTGATACCTTTATTCAACCCTCCGGTGCAACGTTTCGGCTCTAAATGAGCCTTTTTCAAGCTTGAAAAAGGCTCATTTAGAGCCAAAACGTTGCACCGGATGGTTGAATAAAGGTATCACCGATTTTTTTTCATCTAACTGGAGTGCTGTCCATTTTCTGGATTTTATTGCGGGGTAAGAAGTCTATTCCCTAGGAACGTGCACCCTATTTTACTTATCTATAGCCAGCGCCGCCATTTTTCTTCTATATATATATATATATATATATATATATATATATATATATTATTATTTTTTTATTATTATTTTTTTTAAATGACAAGCTATGCAGCTCTATAGTGTAGTGGTTAAAATTCTGGTCTACGATGCCGAAGCTGTGAGTTTGAATCCCATCACTTTTTCAGAAATAGAAGTTAAATTAGATTTACATATTTTATATTTATTTTAGTAATTGTAAAAAATGTATGGCACAAAATAAATGTGTAATTTCTGATATATATATATATATATATATATATACAGTGATGGCCAGTTCGCCCGGCCGGCGATGCACAGATAAGCCCTTACCTGTGCCGCGAACCGGTCTGAAATCAAATGCGGTCACGGGGAGCAGGCAGTTCCGAGAACAGCCTGATGAAGGCCCCCGGCGGCTGTTCTCGGAACTGCCTGCTCCCCGTGACCGCATTTGATTTCAGACTGGCTCGCGGCACAGGTAAGGGCTTAAATGTGCATCGCCAGCCGGGTGAGTCAAGATGGCAGCCCACATGTGTTCGCAGGTGAACACTGTGAACTGGCCATCACTGTATATATATATATATATATATATATATATATATACAGTACAGACCAAAAGTTTGGACACACCTTCTCATTCAAAGAGTTTTCTTTATTTTCATGACTATGAAAATTGTAGATTCACACTGAAGGCATCAAAACTATGTGGAATTATATACATAACAAACAAGTGTGAAACAACTGAAAATATGTCATATTCTAGGTTCTTCAATGTAGTCACCTTTTGCTTTGATTACTGCTTTGCACACTTTTGGCATTCTCTTGATGAGCTTCAAGAGGTAGTCCCCTGAAATGGTTTTCACTTCACAGGTGTGCCCTGTCAGGTTTAATAAGTGGGATTTTTTGCCTTATAAATGGGGTTGGGACCATCAGTTGCGTTGAGGAGAAGTCAGGTGTGAATCTACAATTTTCATAGTCATGAAAATAAAGAAAACTCTTTGAATGAGAAGGTGTGTTCAAACTTTTGGTCTGTACTGTATATATATATATATATATATATATATAAAATCATACTTCTGATATATATGAATGCATAATATGTGGGAAACTACTACTGATATTTTAGCCATAATATATTTACATATATTATAATATATTATATATTCTAAATATATAATAATATGTGCAAATAGATTATGGCTAAAAACTTTATATATATATATATATATTTGTGATCATGGCTACGGCCAAGAGATATCCAAAGAACCCTAGGGAGAGAAACAACGGGAACAACCTAACCGAGCTAAGGCGTGTCTTAGCTGACCTGACTAAATGGCTTATTGTGTGCCCTAAGCCATGACCGTGGGTAGGCCTGTAAGTGGGCATACCCTGTGGAAATGAGAAGATAAGGGAGGGAGGGTGGGGCACCTGAGAACACACGCCTGTGAGTGAGGCTGTGGCTCGTATATGAAGAGCCTCCGCCCCTCCCACAAATGCAGGCTGACTAATCAGCCTTACCAACTTGTGATCATGGCTACGGCCAAGAGATATCCAAAGAACCCTAGGGAGAGAAACAACGGGAACAACCTAACCGAGCTAAGGCGTGTCTTAGCTGACCTGACTAAATGGCTTGTTGTGTGCCCTAAGCCATGACCGTGGGTAGGCCTGTAAGTGGGCAAAAACCAAACCAAATAGGGTAGAAAAGGAACTCTAATGGCATGTGCAAACTAATTCCCAAGCCAACTGCAAGGCGTCAGGGATCTAGAGTGAAAAATTCGGGGTGTATGAGGCAAGGCCAGAAGGAGACCTACAACCCATTTTGTGGATGACAAGGCCAGAGACATGATGCTCAATATTGCGGATAGTGCCCCAAAGCGGAATGGAGGACCGGGAATACATTGTGAAATGGATCATGAAAACCAACTGAACCTTGTAAAGTTTTGGTTCTAGGGAGTACTGGCAATTCCCTAGCCTCAGGAGATCCTGGGACCGAAACCTAACTGCCTAGACTATGCAGGAATGAGGGCCAAAAAGAACTATGTAGCTAGGAAGGGAATCCTTGAATAGTTCCCCAGACAACAGCTATCTGCTAGCCGTGGTCCACGCGTTGTTCTACTGTGTGCCCCTGAGAATTGTTTTAACGCTTGAGACGTGAAGACCGACCTACTATCTGAATCTTCTACTGTGAGAAAATGCTGAACCTTGTCCAAAACACGATTTAATGTGGTTATAGAAAGTCTGAGGTTAGTGCGGCAAGAAGCTACGAAGCCATAATATACAAGATTCTGTCTATGACCTCCCATGAGTTAGGGAATGCAATTGCAACGAAGCTACCGGCGAAAATGAATTCCTAGTCGTGGTAAAAAGGCAAAGACTTTGCGTGGGGACCTGGTTGACAAGATATGGTCGACTACGTTCGGAGACTGAAATGCTAGAGGGAATTACCCTACTTGTTCCTCCTCTGGAGGACCTGAACGAAAGCATGAACAATTAAAAGCAATACGAAATATCTGCGTAAGACATGACAATGATGCTGTAGGGCGAACCGGACCAGTTTGCGGTCAAAACATAAAGTGAGCGATCAACATGGATTATTAGGAAATTAGGGAAGCAGGTATGTATGTGATACATACGGGCCAAATCAGCCCAGATGGACAACCAACCAGGCAATCAGCCCAGCAGGACTGAAAACAGTCATCGGGCCCCCGAAGCCATGGGGCCGAAGCAATCATCGGGCCCCCGAAGCTATGGGGCAGAGTTTTTTTTTAAATCAAGAAATTATGACTATAAGAAAGTGACCTGAATAAGGTGCAGGTGAAATTAAACCATGAGCCTGACCAATGTGGCAGGCGATACCTAAGATAAACTACGTGGCCTGAATAACATGCAAGGCGACATATCGTTAGGAACGAGACCTGACCGACGTGGAAGGTGACCCCCAACATGAATTCAACTGCATGACCTGAAAAGACGAAGGAAAACGTGACAGAAAATGGAGATAATAACAGACATTAACTAAAATGAAACCTAAATAACATAAATTGGCAAGCAGATAAAGATGTGAGTCATTCAAAACCAAAAGCATAGCTGCACAGGTGGACAGACAACCATTGGTCGGACCCCTGAAGCCATGGGGCCCATGGGGCCGGGCAGCCGCCTGCGAACCTTATAATTGAGGAAGGCTGGGGAAAAGATTGGGGCTTAACCCGACGGGTTTAGTAATCAACCGGGCCTCGATAACCTAGAAAGACAAAGACATGGGGTAAATCTTCTTAATGAAATGAGGCTGAAATGAACCGCAAGTACTAATCTGTAAAATATAAATGAACAAAAGAAAAATTCTGAAAGGTGTGCCATGGAAAATAGTATCAGATGGCCGTATGACCTACCAATGTCGATGACAATTGTGAAATCCTCTAAGCCAAGAGCCACTCCAGCGAGTCCCTTATGGCGGGAGCCATGCGTGCGAGTCCCTTATGGCGGGAGCCATGCGTGCGAGTCCCTTATGGCGGGAGCCATGCGTGCGAGTCCTTTATGGCGGGAGCCATGCGTGCGAGTCCCTTATGGCGGGAGCCATGCGTGCGAGTCCCTTATGGCGGGAGCCATGCGTGCGAGTCCCTTATGGCGGGAGCCATGCGTGCGAGTCCCTTATGGCGGGAGCCGTGCGTGCGAGACTCTTATGGCGGAAAAAGTATCAGATGGCCGTGCGAACTACAAGTGTCAGTGCCAATCGTGAGGTCCTATAAGCGAACAGCCACTCGGGCGAGCCTCTTATGTTTTTTTTTTTTTTTAAACCACTTATGCAGCACCAGAATGCCTTGGGGACTCGCATAGCCATGACCCCCTCCAACAGCGAACCTGGGACACTAACCAGCCTACAACCATGTCGTACCCCTAACAAACAAAACAAAACATGAAAAACTGAGCCATGAGGCCCGGATCAATCATAGGGCCCCCGAAGCCAGAGGGATGACGTTGCGGTGACGATAAGTAATTAAAACTTAAGCCGGACCTGATAGGATATGCAGAGGCATGAATGATTGGATTGGCTAGAAGGTGGCCTAAGGAACATAACTGCCAACAAGCGTTGAAAATATAGACATTAGAAATCCGAAGCACGTGCATACATAACACTAACCACCGCGAACCATAAACGTAAACATGAAATTGAAACAGAGATGGGAGAAAAACAAGAGCCTGAGTCATTGCAAGTTCGCTAAGAGAAGTCTCTTATCGTGACAAACAAATGAACAGCTTGTGAAAACATAGCAGGAAACTTACTCCTATTGGCCCACTGACCTCCGCTGAGGAGCTGTTTGGTGAACTGGGGCAGGAGACCAATCTAAGTAAATACGAACCAGAAGTAAAAGGAGACCAGTCTGAGTGAATATGAACCAGGATTTAAAGAACCAGAGCGGTGGGTGCAGACTGCCCCGGTGAGACTATTGAGTAAAACCATGACGTAGCAATGAACAGGAGAACGCAGCTTTGAGTGGAAGCAGAATACAACACATGATGTAACAACAAATGGGTGAATGGAGCTTTGGATGTGAGTGGTACCTAAAAAACATGGTATGGGCGCAGCTCCGAGTATGGGTAGCGCATGAAAAGCATGGTATAAGCAGACGTATGAATGCAATTTGAAAGTGAGCAGAGTATTGACGTGATGCGAAAGCAGACACGTGAACGCAGCTCTAGTAGTGAATGGAGTATAGGACAAGATGTAAAAGCAGACATGCGGACGCAGCTTTGGATGTGCACGAAATATTAACTTGATGTGACAGCAGACATGGAAAGCGGCTTTGGTGAGTGGGGTATACGACCTGGTGTAGCAGTATAAGTGTGAACACAACTCTGGGTATAAGCACAGCATGAAATTTGGTATAACAGCAGCTCTGGTTGTGAACGGAGCATAACATAGATGTAACAGCGACATGAATGCAGTTCTTGAAATGGGCCTGGAAAGAACCTGTAGTAGTATAGGACGTGTGAACGCAGCTCTGGGTGCGAGTAGAGTAAACCCGATATACCGATAGAGTGGGGTATGGCAGAGACTTATTCTAACAACAAAACATGACATATAGCGTAGTATCAGCAGCGGCTGAACCTGACGGTCCAGTTGTCACCCAACATTTAGCTTGTCCTGGGCGATCCAGGTAACAAGACAAATGACAGAGCATGGTATCTGCAGTAGCTGAACCTGGGCGATCCAGGTGACATACAACATTAAACGTGGCCTGGACGATCCAGGTGACATACAACATTTAACGTGGCCTGGGCGATCCAGGTGACATACAACATTTAACGTGGCCTGGGCGATCCAGGTGACATACGACATTTAACGTGGCCTGGGCGATCCAAGTGACATACATGTAACTCGGCCTGGGCGATCCAGGTAACAAGACAAATGACATAGCCGTGATCTGCCGTGGCTGAACCTGGACGATCCAGGTGACATACAACATTTAACTCGGCCTGGGCGATCCAGGTGACATACAACATTTAACTCGGCCTGGGCGATCCAGGTTACAAGACAAAAACATATAGTATCAGCCGTGGCTAAACCTGGACGGACAAGGTAACATGCGGCCTGTGCACCTGAGAACACACGCCTGTGAGTGAGGCTGTGGCTCGTATATGAAGAGCCTCCGCCCCTCCCACAAATGCAGGCTGACTAATCAGCCTTACCAACATATATATATATATATATATATATATATATATACAGTCGTGGCCAAAAGTTTTGAGAATTACATAAATATTGGAAATTGGAAAAGTTGCTGCTTAAGTTTTTATAATAGCAATTTGCATATACTCCAGAATGTTATGAAGAGTGATCAGATGAATTGCATAGTCCTTCTTTGCCATGAAAATTAACTTAATCCCAAAAAAAACTTTCCACTGCATTTCATTGCTGTCATTAAAGGAACTGCTGAGATCATTTCAGTAATTGTCTTGTTAACTCAGGTGAGAATGTTGACAAGCACAAGGCTGGAGATCATTATGTCAGGCTGATTGGGTTAAAATGGCAGACTTGACATGTTAAAAGGAGGGTGATGCTTGAAATCATTGTTCTTCCATTGTTAACCATGGTGACCTGCAAAGAAACGCGTGCAGCCATCATTGCGTTGCCTAAAAATGGCTTCACAGGCAAGGATATTGTGGCTACTAAGATTGCACCTCAATCAACAATTTATAGGATCATCAAGAACTTCAAGGAAAGAGGTTCAATTCTTGTTAAAAAGGCTTCAGGGCGTCAAATAAAGTCCAGCAAGCGCCAGGATCGTCTCCTAAAGAGGATTCAGCTGCAGGATGAGAGTGCCACCGGTACAGAGCTTGCTCAGGAATGGCAGCAGGCAGGTGTGAGCACATCTGCACACACAGTGAGGCGAAGACTTTTGGAAGATGGCCTGGTGTCAAGAAGGGCAGCAAAGAAGCCACTTCTCTCCAAAAAAAAACATCAGGGACAGATTGATCTTCTGCAGAAAGTATGGTGAATGGGCTGCTGAGGACTGGGGCAAAGTCATATTCTCCGATGAAGGCTCTTTCCGATTGTTTGGGGCATCTGGAAAAAGGGTTGTCCGGAGAAGAAAAGGTGAGCGCTACCATCAGTCCTGTGTCATGCCAACAGTAAAGCATCCTGAGACCATTCATGTGTGGGGTTGCTTCTCATCCAAGGGAGTGGGCTCACTCACAATTTTGCCCAAAAAAACAGCCATGAATAAAGAATGGTACCAAAACACCCTCCAACAGCAACTTCTTCCAACAATCCAACAACAGTTTGGTGAAGAACAATGTATTTTCCAGCACGATGGAGCACCGTGCCATAAGGCAAAAGTGATAACTAAGTGGCTCGGGGACCAAAACATTGACATTTTGGTTCCATGGCCTGGAAACTCCCCAGATCTTAATCCCATTGAGAACTTGTGGTCAATCCTCAAGAGGCGGGCGGACAAACAAAAACCCACTAATTCTGACAAACTCCAAGAAGTGATTATGAAAGAATGGGTTGCTATCAGTCAGGAATTGGCCCACAAGTTGATTGAGAGCATGCCCAGTCGAATTGCAGAGGTCCTAAAAAAGAAGGGCCAACACTGCAAATACTGACTCTTTGCATAAATGCCATGTAATTGTCGATAAAAGCCTTTGAAACGTATGAAGTGCATGTAATTATATTTCACTACATCACAGAAACAACTGAAACAAAGATCTAAAAGCAGTTTAGCAGCAAACTTTGTGAAAACTAATATTTGTGTCATTCTCAAAACTTTTGGCCACGACTGTATATATATATATATATACAGTACAGACCAAAAGTTTGGACACACCTTCTCATTCAAAGAGTTTTCTTTATTTTCATGACTATGAAGGCATCAAAACTATGAATTAACACATTTGGAATTATATACATAACAAACAAGTGTGAAACAACTGAAAATATGTCATATTCTAGGTTCTTCAAAGTAGCCACCTTTTGCTTTGATTACTGCTTTGCACACTCTTGGCATTCTCTTGATGAGCTTCAAGAGGTAGTCCCCTGAAATGGTCTTCCAACAGTCTTGAAGGAGTTCCCAGAGATGCTTAGCACTTGTTGGCCCTTTTGAATTCACTCTGCGGTCCAGCTCACCCCAAACCATCTCGATTGGGTTCAGGTCCGGGGACTGTGGAGGCAAGGTCATCTGGCGCAGCACCCTATCACTCTCCTTCATGGTCAAATAGCCGTTACTTTCAAAGTTTTCCCAATTTTTCGGCTGAATAACTGACCTTAATTTCTTAAAGTAATGATGGCCACTCGTTTTTCTTTACTTAGCTGCTTTTTTCTTGCCATAATACAAATTCTAACAGTCTTTTCAGTAGGACTATCAGCTGTGTATCCACCTGACTTCTCCTCAACGCAACTGATGGTCCCAACCCCATTTATAAGGCAAGAAATTCCACTTATTAAACCTGACAGGGCACACCTGTGAAGTGAAAACCATTTCAGGGGACTACCTCTTGAAGCTCATCAAGAGAATGCCAAGAGTGTGCAAAGCAGTAATCAAAGCAAAAGGTGGCTACTTTGAAGAACCTAGAATATGACATATTTTCAGTTGTTTCACACTTATTTGTTATGTATATAATTCCACATGTGTTAATTCATAGTTTTGATGCCTTCAGTGTGAATCTACAATTTTCATAGTCATGAAAATAAAGAAAACTCTTTGAATGAGAAGGTGTGTCCAAACTTTTGGTCTGTACTGTATATATATACACTGCCTGTCCAAAAAATAAGTTGCCACCTGGATTTTACTAAGCAAATAATGATGAGCCTCGTATTGGATTATTACTGCATGGACGATTATCTTTCAGCTGGCAACAAGTTATTTAACCTCAACTGGTGCAATGAGTTGCTTCTCATTTATTAAACAACCATGTGAAAGACACATCTCGTGGTCGTGGAAAAGATGTTAGTCTGCTTGAGAAGGATCAAATCATTGGCATGCATCAAGCAGAGAAAACATCTAAGGAGATTGCAGAAACTACTAAAATTGGGGTAAGAACTGTCCAACCCATTATTAAAAACTGGAAGGATAGTGGGGACCCATCGTATTCGAGCAAGAAATGTGACAGGAAAAAAATTCTGAATGATTGTTTAAGAAAAAAAAAAAACTGTAGAACTCAGGGCTATGTTTAATAGTGAAAGTAAGAGCGTTTCCACATGCACAATGTGAAGGGAACTTAAGGGATTGGGACTGAACAGCTGTGTAGCCGTAAGAAAACCACTAATCAGTAAGGCAAACTTGAAAAAAAGGCTTCCATTTGCTAGGGAGCATCAAGATTGGACTCCGGAGCAATGGAAGAAGGTCATGTGGTCTGATGAGTCCAGATTTACCCTGTTCCAGAGTGATGGGCACATCAGGGTAAGAAAAGAGGCAGATGAAGTGATGCACCCATCATGCCTAGTGCCTACTGTACAAGCCTGTGGGGGCAGTGCTATTATTAGGGGTTGCTGCAGTTGGTCAGGTTTAGGTTCAGCAACAGTATATGCTCCTAGAATGAGGTCAGCTGACTACCTGAACATACTGAATGACCAGGTTATTCCATTAATGGAGTTTTTCTTCCGTGATGGCATCAGCATTGTAACGGACCGTTTCAGCAGACAAGGGGTTAAAATCCGTTTAGGCGATAAGCCCCTTTCTGAGAGACAGGCACAGCTACTGCAGAACACCAACCTCCCGAACTGGATACAAAGTAGCACTCCAAACTGGAACCTCACGAATAGCTGCTAGCAGACGAACAGGAATCAGCTTACACTCCTAGCAATCAGTCTGTAACAGCATACAGTGAATCCCCCCAATAACGAGACAAGGCTCCGTGTTGAGGGTCAAGCAGTGGTCTGACTGTACTTCACGTACAGCCTCTTTTATTCATAAACCACAAACATAGTACTGCCCACAGGGGTTTGAAATACAACCAATCAGTAATTTACAACACATATAATGTAACTACAGCAACCAATCGTTCACGCCCCTAGAGGACCAGAATGAAGACTGTGACATAGGACAACATATCCCCACAATGCATCATGGTCTCCTCCTCTCTTGTCTCCGGAGACAACCTGAAGAGCAATCCAATTATCTCTGAGGACAAAGGGAGATCGCCAATACACATGTGAGGACAACAGAACAGACATCACCATTTAAACACACAATGGGACAATGGCACAATAGAAACACACCCGCATATTCCTCCCAAGCTGACAAGTTACACTTATTATAAATTGTTACAACTTTGTGAGTTTACATTGGCCATACATATAACTTACATTAATTTAAACAGTATAACTTGGGGACAAACCTATCCAAAATTCACTTGAATAGGTTCAGGGGTTTAAAAGTTAGTATATGGCCCATAATCCTAGGGCAAGAGGCCATTAAATAGGCCTCTCCAAAACCCAGTGGCGAGGTTGGTTTCGCCACACATCTCCCCCCTCAGGGAAGACTAACCAGATACCTGACCTCACGCCGGTCGGTACCTGAGTTAGTCTGGCAGCCCACCCACAACCCAATACTGGACCTGTTGAATTTAGTAGCCTGTCTCTGTCCAGTGAGTCCACCAAGGTTATGTTGGAAGCTGGTACTCCCGGTCTCTGTGTTGCTCCCTGGCTTGGAGTGGAGGTTGCTTTGTGGGCAGGTATCAGCGGTACTCTGCCCTGGTGCCAGCGCTACCACGGAAGAAGCCTGGTTGGAGCCTGGTTGTTGGAAGGGGAGACCGACTGTCTCTACCCCCTGTGCTGTAAGTGCAGAGACCACGGTCCCATCTGCACTGTTGTGGGGCTTACTGTCTCCCCCTGGTGCGTTAAGCTGCCGCTGGGGAGAGGGGGTAACAAGCTCCTCTCCCATACATACTTCCAGCCGCCGGGGTAGGCGACGACCGTCTCCGCTCCCAATACAGTGTCCTGTTGCTGGGGAAAGGAGACTGGGCTCTCTATTCCCTGCTGGACACTCTGCCGCTGGGGGACAGGACCGACTGTCTCTGCCCCCTGTAACTCCGCCTGCCGCTGGGGAATGGAGACTGGGCTCCCAATTCCCAAAAAATCATGCTGCTGCTGGGGGGCAGGAACAACTACCTCTGCCCCCTGTAACTCAGCCTGCCGCTGAGGAGGGAGGACGCTGCTCTCCTCTCCCTGCATTTCACACTGCCTTCCCGGCATATCACTCTGCTGCTGGGGGGCAGGAACAACTACCTCTGCCCCCTGTAACTCTGCCTGCCGCTGGGGAGGGAGGACGCTGCTCTCCTCTCCCTGCACTTCACACTGCCGCTGGGGAATGGAGACTGGGCTCCCAATTCCCTGCAGGACCAGTGGAGAGACCTCGGTCCCATCTCTACCGGCCACCTGGGGTCCTTCCCAGTAACACTCTACAATATCTGCCCAGCTGAATGGGTCTGGATCTGGGTCTGTCACCTTACCGTCCTGCTGAGCCTTCTCAATGGAGTGGAAGAGATCTCGGTAGTCCTGCTCCAGTTCCCACTCCAGGGTTGCTAGGTGAGCCAGGTCTTGCTCTACCTCATGGGGGTCATCCCACTCATGCCTAGCCTCCCTCTCATAGAAAATGTCCTGAAGTCTGGACTGTACAGGGCTCCCGAAGTCAGGCTCTGCAAAGGACTCCCATAACAAGCCAGGACCATAAAACTCCTCTCCCTCTGGCTTGTCATGTTCGGCTGTCCAGGGTATATACTGTGCCATATACCACCAAAGCGCCTGGTAGGCATCCTCCAGCCATAGCTCCTGCCATACCCGGTGCTCTAGTTCCTTCACCCATTCCTCCCGGGGCTGCTCTCCCAAGAAGGGCATCCGCAGGGCCACTTGCTTCTGCAACCGCTGCTCTTCACTGGGGAGACTCTCACCCCGCTGGTATTGTAGATTATCCAGGGCCTGGTACCAGATGCCTTTCCTTAATGCATCCCGGCCATCAAGGTCCTCCTCCTCGTATAACACTGCTGGTTCCATCCTGCTACTGTCAGGGACGCTGTACTGGGACATGCGTTGTCCTTAAATTGTAGAATCCACAGAAATGGTGTCTCCTGTAGCTGTCCTTCTGGCTGTAGGAACGATCCCGCTGCTTGCCACCAATGTAACGGACCGTTTCAGCAGACAAGGGGTTAAAATCCGTTTAGGCGATAAGCCCCTTTCTGAGAGACAGGCACAGCTACTGCAGAACACCAACCTCCCGAACTGGATACAAAGTAGCACTCCAAACTGGAACCTCACGAATAGCTGCTAGCAGACGAACAGGAATCAGCTTACACTCCTAGCAATCAGTCTGTAACAGCATACAGTGAATCCCCCCAATAACGAGACAAGGCTCCGTGTTGAGGGTCAAGCAGTGGTCTGACTGTACTTCACGTACAGCCTCTTTTATTCATAAACCACAAACATAGTACTGCCCACAGGGGTTTGAAATACAACCAATCAGTAATTTACAACACATATAATGTAACTACAGCAACCAATCGTTCACGCCCCCAGAGGACCAGAATGAAGACTGTGACATAGGACAACATATCCCCACAATGCATCATGGTCTCCTCCTCTCTTGTCTCCGGAGACAACCTGAAGAGCAATCCAATTATCTCTGAGGACAAAGGGAGATCGCCAATACACATGTGAGGACAACAGAACAGACATCACCATTTAAACACACAATGGGACAATGGCACAATAGAAACACACCCGCATATTCCTCCCAAGCTGACAAGTTACACTTATTATAAATTGTTACAACTTTGTGAGTTTACATTGGCCATACATATAACTTACATTAATTTAAACAGTATAACTTGGGGACAAACCTATCCAAAATTCACTTGAATAGGTTCAGGGGTTTAAAAGTTAGTATATGGCCCATAATCCTGGGGCAAGAGGCCATTAAACAGGCCTCTCCAAAACCCAGTGGCGAGGTTGGTTTCGCCACAGGCATATTCCAAGATGACAATGCCAGGATTTATCAGGCCTAAACTGTGAAAGAGTGGTTCAGGGAGCATGAGACATCATTTTCACACATCGATTGGCCTCCACAGAGTCCAGACCTTAACCCCATTTAAAATCTTTGCGATGTGCTGGAGAAGGCTTTGAGCAGCAGTCAGACTCTACCATCATCAATGCAAGATCTTGGTGAAAAATGAATGCAACACTGGATGGAAATAAATCTTGTGACATTGCAGAAGCTTATTGAAACAATGCCACAGTGAATGCGTGCCGTAATCAAAGCTAATGGCTTTATTTTGGTGGCAACTTTTTTTTTTAGACAGGCTGTATATATATATATATATATATATATATATACAGTACAGACCAAAAGTTTGGACACACCTTCTCATTCAAAGAGTTTTCTTTATTTTCATGACTATGAAAATTGTAGATTCACACTGAAGGCATCAAAACTATGAATTAACACATATGGAATTATATACATAACAAACAAGTGTGAAACAACTGAAAATATGTCATATTCTAGGTTCTTCAAAGTAGCCACCTTTTGCTTTGATTACTGCTTTGCACACTCTTGGCATTCTCTTGATGAGCTTCATGAGGTAGTCCCCTGAAATGGTTTTCACTTCACAGGTGTGCCCTGTCAGGTTTAATAAGTGGGATTTCTTGCCTTATAAATGGGGTTGGGACCATCAGTTGCGTTGAGGAGAAGTCAGGTGGATACACAGCTGATAGTCCTAATGAATAGACAGTTAGAATTGGTATTATGGCAAGAAAAAAACAGCTAAGTAAAGAAAAACGAGTGGCCATCATTACTTTAAGAAATGAAGGTCAGTCAGTCAGCCAAAAAATTGAGAAAACTTTGAAAGTAAGGGCTATTTGACCATGAAGGAGAGTGATGGGGTGCTGCGCCAGATGACCTAGCCTCCACAGTCATCGGACCTGAACCCAATCGAGATGGTTTGGGGTGAGCTAGACCGCAGAGTGAAGGCAAAAGGGCCAACAAGTGCTAAGCATCTCTGGGAACTCCTTCAAGACTGTTGGAAGACCATTTCAGGGGACTACCTCTTGAAGCTCATCAAGAGAATGCCAACAGTGTGCAAAGCAGTAATCAAAGCATAAGGTGGCTACTTTGAAGAACCTAGAATATGACATATTTTCAGTTGTTTCACACTTGTTTGTTATGTATATAATTCCACATGTGTTAATTCATAGTTTTGATGCCTTCATAGTCATGAAAATAAAGAAAACTCTTTGAATGAGAAGGTGTGTCCAAACTTTTGGTCTGTACTGTATATATATATATATATATATATATATGTTTAAGTTAAGTTTAGCCTCTATTTCTGAAAAAGTTTGCAAAAGGATTGGAACTCACAGCATCTGCATCACAGGCAAGAACTTTAACCACTATACTATATAGCTGCATATCCAGTCCCTACAAAAAATAAATAAATATGAGACGTCTACTGTTCAGGTCTCAGTAGAGGATTCCATCACTGTACAGCAATCTTCTGCATAGAAATAGAGGCTAAATTAGATTTAAATACACTGACTCGGCTGAACTGGTGTTCGGCTGAGCATGCTCGCTCAACACTAGTTCTAAAGCCTTTTGTGGAGTGTATAAGTGAAAGAAAAAAAAAATAAGGGCCTATTTGACGTTCAGCAGTGCAGTTATATGTATGTTCTAAAGCCTTTTTTGGCATGTATTAGTGGCAAAAAAAATTATATTATTTGCCGTTCAGCGGTGCATTATATGTTCTAAAGGCCTTTTTGGCGTGTATTAGTGGCAAAATATATATATATATATGCCGTTCAGCGGTGCATTTATATGCTCTAAAGCCCTTTTTTTTGCAAGTATTAGTGTCAAAAACATATATTTGCTGTTCAATGGTGTAGTTATATGTTTTAAAGCCCTTTTTGTCGTGAATTAGTGGCAAAAAAATATATATTTGCCATTCAGCAGTGCAGTCATGTGTTCTAAAGCCTTTTTTGGCATGTATTAGTGGGAATAAAAGGGCTTATTGTGTGGTGAAGTGAGAAAATTACAGACTTTTTGAGGTGTTTTAATTTCCTTTTTTATTTATTTATTTGATCTAACAGTATGTCAGACAGAGAAGTGCCAGGCCATGCACAGGAGAGAGGAAGAGGCCTAAATGTTTCTGGCGCAGGCACAGGTCGTAGCAGAAAAAGGGGCTGTGGCAGCAGGGGTCACTTCGGGAGGCCTGAGCTCCCAGTGTCAGCTAGCGGTCACGTCTTGAACAGCAACCCAGTGATTCTTGAATGGTTGACTCGATATTCGACTTCGTTGCAAGTGACATCAGATACCCCCAGCCAAGAGTCGGTGGGTTCGTCAGACACAACTAGAGTTGAGCGGACACCTGGATGTTCGGGTTCGGAACACGAACTTGACCCGAACTTGACCCGAACCCGAACCCCAACCCCATTGAAGGCAATGGGGACCCAAACTTTTGGGCACTAAAATGGCTCTAAAATAGTCCTGGAAAGGGCTAGAGGGCTGCAAAAGGCATCAAAATGTGCTTAAGAGCATGACAACTGTTCTGCAAACAAATGTGGATAGGGAAATTACTTAAAATAACATAAAATACAGAAAAATTAAAAATAACAATCTGGATCTAGGAGTAGGAGGTTTTGAGGAGGTGGTGGATGGGTGGATGTGGCGGTGTAGGTTGACGTGGCGGTGTAGGTGGAAGCGGCGGTGAAGGAGGAATAGGTAGCCAATACTGATTTGTGTTATTTTTTATTTTTAAATTGGGACATATAACAAAATAAAACAAAGAATAAGTGCACTTGAGTACAAGAATGCATGGTTGAAGCTGGTATAAATGTCTATTTTGCACAAGGTACGGACAAGGCCTGTGGGATCCATGCCTGGTTAATTTTAATAAACATAAGCTTGTCCACATTGGCTGCGGCTTGTGATAATGCTCTCTGCCGTGCTAAACACACGTTCACACTATACACTGGCTGCAGGGCAGGTCAACACCTCCAAGGCTGACAAAGCTTTTCCACATTTTGCCCATGCTAACCCTGCCTTCTCAGGGGCTGGTGGTGCCCCAGCTGCGTTGGCGACCTCTTCCTCTTCCTCTGCCTTCGCCTTGTGCTTCCACTGTGCCCCCGCTGTCAGGTGGGAATGCTATCATCAGCGTGCGCTTGTAGTCGCACATTTTCCGATCAGTAACAGATGTTTTCACTAAATTTAGTTCCCTGTCAGCAATGCAGAGCAGGGGTTCATTCACGGCAAAAGGGGGTTCATGTCACCCAGCAATAGAACAGAGGATTTTAAGAGATTTAGGCCCCTGTCACCCAGACACAGCAGGGGTTCATTCACGGCAAAAGGGGGATCATGTCACCCAGCGATAGAACAGAGAATTTTGAGAGATTTAGGCCCCTGTCAGCAATGCAGAGCAGGGGTTCATTCACGGCAAAAGGGGGTTCATGTCACCCAGCAATAGAACAGAGGATTTCGAGAGATTTAGGCCCCTGTAACCCAGGCACAGCAGGGGTTCATTTACGGCAAAAGTGGGATCATGTTACCCAGCAATACAACAGAGTTTGTTGAGAGATTTAGGCCCCTGTCACCCAGGAAGAGCAGGGGTTCATTCACGGCAAAAGGGGCATCATGTCACCCAGCAATAGAACAGAGGATTTTGAGAGATTCAGGCCCCTGTCACCCAGGCACAGCAGGGGTTCATTCACGGTAAAAGGGGATTCATGTATCCCCATAAATAGAACAGAGGATTTTGAGAGATTTAGGCCCCTGTCAGCAATGCAGTGCAGGGGTTCATTCATGGGAAAAGGGGGTTTATGTCACCCAGCAATACAACAGAGGATTTTGAGAGATTTAGGCCCCTGTCACCCAGGCACAGCAGGGGTTCATTTACGGCTAAAGTGGGATCATGTTACCCAGCAATACAACAGAGGTTCTTGAGAGATTTAGGCCCCTGTCACCAAGGAAGAGCAGGGGTTCATTCACGGCAAAAGGGGCATCATGTCACCCAGCAATAGAACAGAGGATTTTGAGAGATTCAGGCCTCTGTCACCAATGCAAAGCAGGGGTTCATTCACGGCAAAAGGGGGTTCATGTCACCCAGCAATACAACAGAGGATTTTGAGAGATTTTGGCCCCTGTCACCCAGGCACAGCAGGGGTTCATTTACGGCAAAAGGGGGTTCATGTCACCCAGCAATAGAACAGAGGATTTTGAGAGATTTAGGCCCCTGTCAGCAATGCAGAGCAGGGGTTCATTCACGGCAAAAGGGGGTTCATGTCACCCAGCAATACAACAGAGGATTTTGAGAGATTTAGGCCCCTGTCACCCAGGCACAGCAGGGGTTCATTCACGGCAAAAGGCGGTTCATGTCACCCAGCAATACAACAGAGGATTTTGAGAGATTTAGGCCCCTGTCACCCAGGCACAGCAGGGGTTCATTCACGGCAAAAGGGGGTTCATGTCACCCAGCAATACAACAGAGGATTTTGAGAGATTTAGGACCCTGTCACACAGGCACAGCAGGGGTCCATTCATGGCAAAAGGGGGATCATGTCACCCAGCAATAGAACAGAGGATTTTGAGAGATTTAGGCCCCTGTCACCCAGGCACAGCAGGGGTTCATTCACGGCAAAAGGGGGTTCATGTCACCCAGCAATACAACAGAGGATTTTGAGAGATTTAGGACCCTGTCAGCAATGCAGAGCAGGTATTCATTCCCGGCAAAAGGGGGTTCGTGTCACCCAGCAATACAACAGAGGATTTTGAGAGATTTAGGCCCCTATCACCCAGGCACAGCAGGGGTTTGTATACGCCAAAAATGTTAAAATGTCATCCGACAAATGAAAATAAGATTTTTTTTAATTTAGGGCACTAAAATTGGCACTTTTTTAAATTAAAATGGCTCTAAAATATTCCTTGAAAAGGCTAGAGGGATGTAAAAGGCAGTAAAATGTGCTTAAGAGCTTGGCAACTGCTCTGCAAACAAATGTCGATAGGGAAATAACTTAAAATGAAATAAAATAACTAAAAATTACAAATTATTAACCTGCAACTCAGAAGGAGGTGGATATGGAGTCGGAGGTTGAGGAGGCAGTGAATGTGGTGTTGAAGGTGGAGGCAGCAATGGAGGAGGAGGAACAGGTAGCCAACAATGTTTTTTTTATTTTTTTATTGGGGTAGGTAGCCCCCAAAATATTGGGACAAATAAAAAATAATAATAAAAAAATCATTGCACTTGACTTGAGTACAAGAATGTATGTTTGATGGTGGTATAAATGTCTATTCTGCACAAGGTACAGACAAGTCTTGTGGGATCCAAGCCTGGTTCATTTTAATGAACGTGAGCTTGTCCACGTTGGCTGTGGACAGGCGGCTGCGTCTGTCTGTAATGACGCCTCTTGCAGCGCTAAATACACGTTCAGAGAGTACACTGGCTGCAGGGCAGTCCAGCACCTCCAAGGCATACAGGGCAAGCTCTGGCCATGTGGACAATTTGGAGACCCAAAAGTTGAATGGGGCAGAACCATCAGTCAGTACGTGTAGTCGTGTGCACAGGTACTGTTCCACCATGTTGTTCAAATGCTGCCTCCTGCTAACACGCTCCATATCAGCAGTTGGCGCCGGTTGTTGCGGCGAGGTGACAAAGCTTTTCCACATGTTGGCCATGCTAACCCTGCCTTCTGAGGTGCTGGCGCTGACACAGCTGCATTGGCGACCTCTTCCCCCTTCCCTGCCTTCGCCTTGTGCTTCCACTTGTCCCCTGGCGTCAGTCGGGAATGCTCTCAGGTGTGCGTCTACCAGCGTGCGCCTGTAGTCGCGCATAATACGATCACGCTCCAGTGAGGGAATTTAGGACGGCACATTGTCTTTGTAACGGGGATCCAGCAGGGTGGCCACCCAGTAGTCAGCACACGTTAAAATGTGGGCAACTCTGCAGTCATTGCGCAGGCAATGCAGCATGTAGTGGCTCATGTGTGCCAGGCTACCCAGTGGTAAGGACAAGCTGTCCTCTGTGTGAGGCGTATTGTCTGCGTCCTCCGTATCCCCCCCAGCCACGCACCAGTGATGGGCCCGAGCTGCGTTGGATGCCACCCCGCTGTGAACATGCTTCATCCCCATCCTCCTTCTCCTCATCCTACTCCTCCTCATCCTCCTCCAGTAGTGGTCCCTGGCTGGCCAAATTTGTACCTGGCCTCTGCTGTTGCAAAAATCCTCTTTTTGAGCCACTTCTTAAAGACTGGTCTGAAAGTGTTAGAGATGACATCTCGTCCTCTTCCTCATCTTGGGCCACATCCTCTTCCATCATCGCCCTAAGTGTTTTCTCAAGGAAACATAGAAGTGGTATTGTAACGCTGATAACTAGGTCATCGCCACTGGCCATGTTGGTGGAGTACTCGAAACAGTGCAACAGAGCACACAGGTCTCGCATGAAGGCCCAGTCATTGGTGGTTAAGTGGTGCTGTGCCGCAGTGTGACTCACCCGTGCGTGCTGCAGCTGAAACTCCACTATCGCCTGCTGCTGCTCGCACAGTCTCTCTAGCATGTGCAAGGTGGAGTTCCACCTGGTGGGCACGTCGCATATGAGGCGGTGAGCGGGAAGGCCGAAGTTACGCTGTAGAGCAGACAGCCGAGCGGCGGCAGGATGAGAACGCCGAAAGGGCGCACAGACGGCCCGCATTTTATGCAGCAGCTCTGACATGTCGGGGTAGTTGTGAATGAATTTCTGCACCACCAAATTCAGCACTTGCGCCAGGCAAGGGATGTGCGTCAAACCGGCTAGTCCCAGAGCTGCAACGAGATTTCGCCCATTATCGCACACCACCAGGCCAGGCTTGAGGCTCTCTGGCAGCAACCACTCGTCGGTCTGTTGTTCTATACCCCGCCACAACTCCTGCGCGGTGTGGGGCCTGTCCCCCAAACACATCAGTTTCAGAACGGCCTGCTGACGTTTACCCCTGGCTGTGCTGAAGTTGGTGGTGAAGGTCTGTTGCTGACCGGATGAGGAGGTGGTAGAAGAGGAGGAGGAACCCGAGTAGGAAGAGGAGGCAACAGGAGGCAAAGAATGATGCCCTGCGATCCTTGGCGGCGGAAGGACGTGCACCAAACAGCTCTCCGCCTGGGGCCCAGCCGCCACTACATTTACCCAGTGTGCAGATAGGGAGATATAGCGTCCCTGGCCGTGCTTACTGGTCCACGTATCTGTGGTTAGGTGGACCTTGCCACAGATGGCGTTGCGCAGTGCACACTTGATTTTTTCCGATACTTGGTTGTGCAGGGAGGGCACGGCACTCCTGGAGAAGTAGTGACGGCTGGGAACGACGTACTGTGGGACAGCAAGCGACATGAGCTGTTTGAAGCTGTCCGTCTCCACCAGCCTGAATGACAGCATTTTAAAGGCCAGTAGTTTAGAAATGCTGGCATTCAGGGCCAGGGATCGAAGGTGGCTAGGTGGGAATTTACGCTTTCTCTCAAATGTTTGTGAGATGGAGAGCTGAACGCTTCCGTGTGACATGGTGGAGATGCTTGGTGACTGAGGTGGTGTTGTTGGTGGCACATCCTCTGTTTGCTGGGCGGCAGGTGCCAACATTCCCCCAAATGCGTAGGAAGAGACCGAGGCAGCAGCAGAAGAGGGAGCTGGAGGGGCCTGAGCCCTTTCTTGGTTTTGAAGGTGCTTACTCCACTGCAGCCCGTGTCTCGCATGTAGATGCCTGGTCATGCAGGTTGTGCTAAGGTTCAAAACGTTAATGCCTCACTTCAAGCTCTGATTGCACAGCGTGCAAACCACTCGGGTCTTGTTGTCAGCACATTGTGTGATGAAGTGCCATGCCAGGGAACTCCTTGAAGCTGTCTTTGGTGTGCTCGGTCCCTGTTGACGGTGGCCAGTAGCAGGCGAACAGTTTTGGCGACGGCTGCTCTGCTTTTTCACCCTGCTCCCGCTTTTGCTACGCTGTTGGCTCGGTCTCACCACTGCCTCTTCCTCCGAACTCTGAAAGTCAGTGGCATGACCTTCATTCCATGTGAGGTCTAGGACCTCATCGTCCCCTGCATCGTCTTCCACCACATCTTTCTCCCTGACCTCCTTTTCGGTCTGCACACTGCAGAAAGCGCAGCAGTTGGCACCTGTGTTTCGTCATTATCAGAGACGTGCTGAGGTGGTATTCCCATGTCCTCATCAGGAAACATAAGTGGTTGTGCGTCAGTGCATTCTATGTCTTCCACCCCTGGAGAAGGGCTAGGTGGATGCCCTTGGGAAACCCTGCCAGCAGAGTCTTCAAACAGCATAAGAGACTGTTGCATGACTTGAGGCTCAGACAGGTTCCCCGATATACACGGGGGTGATGTGACAGACTGATGGGCATGGGTTTCAGGCGTGACCTGTGCACTTTCTGCAGAAGACTGGGTTGGAGATAATGTGAACGTGCTGGATCCACTGTCGGCCACCCAATTGACTAGCGCCTGTACTTGCTCAGGCCTTACCATCCTTAGAACGGCATTAGGCCCGACAAAATATCACTGTAGATTCTGGCGGCTACTGGGAGGTAGTAGGTTCAGTAGGACGTGTAGCTGTGGCAGAACGTCCACGTCCTCTCCCTGCACCAGAGGCTCCACCAACACCACCACCACGACCATGACCGCGTCCCTTATTAGATGTTTGCCTCATAGTTAGCGTTCACAAAGCAAAGTAAAAAGTGGTTAAGTATGTTAAAAATAATTAACCGCCAATATAAACCCTGATGTAGGGTATTGCAATCTTAACTCTATATGACAGCGGTATTTGTGGCCTAAATGTGACACTCACTTATGCACGTCTTATCCCAGATGTGCAGTATATCAGAGGGTTTTTTCACCCCAGCAACCAAAAAGTTATATTTCTGGCCTAAATGTGACAGTCACTGATGCTTGTCCAATCCCAGATGTGCAGTATATTAGAGGCTTTTTTCACCCCAGTAACCAAAAAGCCGTATTTATGGCCTAAATGTGACAGTCACTTATACACGTCTAATCCTAGATGTGCAGTATATCAGAGGCTTTTTTCACCCCAGTATGCCAAAGCCGTATTTATGGCCTAAATGTGACAGTCACTTATGCACGTGTAATCCCAGATGTGCAGTATATTAGTTTTTTTTTTCACCCTAACCAAAAAGCTGTATTTCTGTCCAAAATGTGACAGTCACTTATGCACGTGTAATCCCAGATGTGCAGTATATGAAAGGCTTTTTTCACCCCAGTCTGCTAAAGCCGTATTTCTGTCCTAAATGAGACAGTCACTTATGCACGTGTAATCCCAGATGTGCAGTATATTAGAGGGTTTTTTCACCCTAGCCAAAAAGCTGTATTTCTGTCCTAAATGTGACAGTAATTTATGCATGTGTAATCCCAGATGTGCAGTATATTACAGGGTTTTTTCGCCCTAACCAAAAAGCTGTATTTCTGTCATAAATGTGACAGTCACTTATGCTTGTCTAATCCCAGATGTGCAGAATATTTGAGTTTTTTTTAACCCTAACCAAAAAGCTGTATTTCTGTCCAAAATGTGACAGTGACTTATGCACGTGTAATCCCAGATGTGCAGTATATTAGAGGGTTTTTTCACTCTAACCAAAAAGCTGTATTTCTGTCCTAAATGTGACAGTGACTTATGCACTTATTTACCAAAAAATAGACTCAGAACAGCATAAAATATAGAAATACAAAATCTTTTATTGGACATACACTTGTATAAAACATAGAAATCCATATACATAAGCAGCATTAAATCACACAGGATGATCTCCACAGGTCTGTTACATTATAGTACATATAACTTTGCAATAAAAATTCCAAGCTGTGCGGAATGATGATCAGTCACAGCCGTCAGTCAATATACATAAAGTGCATAGTGCTTCAGCTAAAAAAATGACACAGGGAAAATATATGCAATAAAGGTAAATACAGACCAAACAATCCTGGATCCCAACACGTGTTTCGCGGTTGTTTTCTCAAGGGATACTGGTGGTGTGTCTGAACTGGTCATATATAGTCTGCAAATTGGGTAAATTGGGATCACATGAGCTACAAATTAACAGCTAAAAACGAAAACCGGAAGTGCGATGCGTTCCACGCTGGAACGCATCACATCACTTCCGGTTCCGTCCGTGTCCGGACACTCATCCTATTCCTAATACAAGACAGTGATGCTGGGCAGAGAACAAACATACACCTGTTTTCAAAAAACCTGGAGGGGGTCATATTTAATAATCGAGATGTGAGAGGAACCCACGGCGACGGGCCGAGGAGGACCACTCCACAGGGGACCGCACCGGAAAACCGGATATCCGGTATGCGTTCCACCGTGGAACGCATCGCCCTCAAACCCAGCCGGCACAGTCTCCTCACACATCCAGGCCCAGGACAGCCATAAATCCCACGAGACAAGCAAGATGAATACATAATGCATTCCACGCCGGAACGCAAGCGGTGCTCTGCCTTTGGATTTGGTCATAGGTTCCTCTTTTCATCATAGATATATATATCACGGCAAGGTCCACCTATACATATATCTCCCTCATATAATATAAGAGTGCATAAATCACACAATACTATATTATAAAAAAACAAGTATAAATTATAAAGACCATATATACAATATGGATTTGAACTCTTAGTATTCATCTATAACTTTTTATATTAGTGAAAAATGGGGAGTGAAAAAATATATAGAAGGTGATGAGTGCAAGAAATAAATAAAAAGTGGAAAAATAATAAACGTGATAAAGTGAAAAGTGAAGTGAGTGACAGTGCTATACCTTATACAGACATGTTTAATAATTATAATGATAACCCTTGTTCATAATATACTATATACATACATGTCCCTACTCTATCATAATACAACAGTGAATGTGTCTATTCAGTACAGGTAGGACCTTTGCGCTTTCCATTATTTTAATTGCAGGAACACTCTGTGTACTCTCCATTTGTGCATCCTCGTTGCTGTTGCTCCTTATCATATACGATTCATCAACGGACACTGTTACTCAATATATATACGTATACTGTTTGATGTAGCCATTGAAAACATTGCGACCCACAATAACCCAATAACGCAGAAAGAACATTATTAATAAATTAAAAACACAAAACTGTGCATTAAAAAGGTCAAAAAGATGCACACCACTTAGACCTACCAAGGAATTCATTCACGTAGGGCAAACTGTACAGATATTATTAGACTACCCCAAAAATGGCGAGAAGCTTAAAGCCTCATTCAAGCCAGATGGTATCACCGTCATTTAGCTCAAAAATCCATTTCACCTCCTTCTGAGCGAGGACCTTTTTCCAAATGCCTCCCCTCCCACCTACCAGGGCCCTGTCAATCCCTCTTACCTTAAGGAGAGAGGCGTCACAATTATGATGGATCCTGAAGTGCCGGGGGATCGTTTTTAGATTCTGTGGGTCATCTTCGTCCTTCGCCCTCAATATTCTGAGTACGTGTTCTCGTGTTCGTCGTCTCAGTTGTCTCGAAGTCATCCCTACATAGGATAAATTGCAGGGGCAGGTAGCGACATAAATCACCCCCACTGTTGTACACAAGATTGTGTGTGTGTTCTCATAGTTCTTCCGCCCGGTGCAGTCTGTGAAGGTGTTTGTTCGTATGACATTAGGGCACGCAACGCATTTTCCACAGGGACGACATCCCCATTTCGGACCCTTGAACCCAAATAGATTCCCCGTGTTCTTGCCTTCATAATGACTATGAACTAACATATCTTTTAAGTTCCTTTCCCGTCTGAAGGTGAGAGAGGGATGATGTGGTAAGTAACACCGCAGGGTGTGATCCATCCGTAATATGTTCCAGTGTTTCTCAAGTATAGAGGTAAGCTCTTCATGGCCAGAGTTGTACGATGTGATAAATCTCACCGTTTTGCTACCCTCCTTTTGTTTGCCTCGATCTTCCAGCAATTTCACTCTTTTACAGTGTTTCGCTCGCAAATACGCTTTTCTTACCGAGCGATCACTGTATCCACGGTCTTTGAATCTCTTGGTTAGATCATCCGCCCGTTTCTCAAAATCATCATCCCTGGAACAGATTCTTCTCAGTCTCAAGAACCGTCCGAAGGGTATCCCATCTAGTAGTTTTCTTGGGTGATAGGAGTGGGCATGGAGGAGACTGTTCACAGCGGTTGGCTTCCGAAACAGATTTCGTATATTCGTATTTTGTATATTTGTAGCTCATGTGATCCCAATTTAGCCAATTTGCAGACTATATATGACCAGTTCAGACACACCACCAGTATCCCTTGAGAAAACGACCGCGAAACACGTGTTGGGATCCAGGACTGTTTGGTCTGTATTTACCTTTATTGCATATATTTTCCCTGTGTCATTTTTTTAGCTGAAGCACTATGCACTTTATGTATATTGACTGACGGCTGTGACTGATCACCATTCCGCACAGCTTTGGATTTTTATTGCAAAGTTATATGTACTATAATGTAACAGACCTGTGGAGATCATCCTGTGTGATTTAATGCTGCTTATGTATATGGATTTCTATGTTTTATACAAGTGTATGTCCAATAAAAGATTTTGTATTTCTATATTTTATGCTGTTCTGAGTCTAGTTTTTGGTAAATACGTGTAGTTAGTCTGGACAGCAACAATACCGGGCGTTCATTTGCTTCGCGATTTGGGTGTGTATTCCTGTTAAGTGAATTTATTCTCTTTGCAGATTTTCAATATCCATTATAATAGATTTTTCAGTCCGGGAGGCCTCGTGGAAGTCCCAGGCAGAAAGTATTTTTAATAGTGGCAGCTGCCGCTCACAGTATGTGGAACAGAGGAATTCACGGGAACTTAAGGTGAAATTTAAAAAAATCTTTCACATAGACGCCTAAAAATTTGGTGGAATAGAACATCACTTGAGCAGTACATTATGAGGAATCTGATCCCGCGTGGCTTAAGAGTACAGGTTTTTCCGTCCCATAATCTTGGTACGGAACAACTTAACACAAAATGGGAGGAAGCATGCAATTTATTCTCCCTTACATTTATGCAGACTCTCATTACCACGAATGACATGATGCTTGCAGAAGTGGATAATGAATTGAAGAATTTGGAAGAACAACTAAGTCAAATGTTAAATGAGAATGAACGGGAGGTGTTTAAAAGTGAGGTTGACGAAGCTTTAAAAATATGGGAGAAACAAATTAAGGAAAGGAAGACCAGTAAATTTCAAAGAGATTTACAGGACCTGGATCAGAACAGGATCTACAAGTGGAAACAGAAGAGGGCCGAACCACGGAGCAGAAGTGCATCTGTGTCGTCACTCCTCTCAACTGACAACGAGGCGAGCAACTCAGATTCGATAATGAGAACATATGCCACACGATATGGGAGAAAATGCAATGAAGCAGCGAGAAATCGCCCACCAACAAGGAGATTTCAGGGTACCGGTGATCCCAAGAATCAACGCTTACAGGTAATCAATTTATCTAATCATACTCTGAGTGATGAGCAGTTGGAGCTGTTGAGCCTGGGTCTTAACTTTATTCCCAAAACCTGATTTAATATCTTTACAGCAATTTCTGTCCTAAATGTGACAGTGATTTATGCACGTGTAATCCCAGATGTGCAGTATATGAGCGGCTTTTTTCACCCCAGTATGCCAAAGCCGTATTTATGGCCTAAATGTGACAGTCACTTATGCACGTGTAATTACAGATGTGCAGTATATTAGAGGGTTTTTTCACCCTAACAAAAAAGCTGTATTTCTGTCCTAAATGTGACAGTGACTTATGCACGTGTAATCCCAGATGTGCAGTATATTAGAGGGTTTTTTCACCCTAACCAAAAAGCTGTATTTCTGTCCTAAATGTGACAGTGATTTATGCACGTGTAATCCCAGATGTGCAGTATATTAGAGGGTTTTCTCACCCTAACCAAAAAGCTGTATTTCTTTCCTAAATGTGACTGTCACTTATACACGTGTAATCCCAGATGTGCAGTATATTAGTTTTTTTTTACCCCAGTATGCCAAAGCTGTATTTCTGGACTTGCAGATAGCCTATGCTGGTGCACTATCGTTGCATAAAATGGCTGCCGATCATGTATTGATATTGTCGTTCGTAAAGTTTGTTTTTAGCAGTAGTTGGCTCAGGGCAGGCTTAAAAAACAAAAAACTTTTTCTGTAGATCGCTGAGTACATAAACCAGTTCTTGATAAGATTTCTCCCTGATCTCTCCCTCACAGCAGCTGCAGCCTCTCCCTACACTAATCCGAGCAGAGTGACGAGCGGCGCTACGTGACTCCAGCTGAAATAGAGGCTGGGTCACATGCTGCAGTTGGCCAATCACAGCCATGCCAATAGTAGGCATGGCTGTGATGACCTTTTGGGGCAAGAAGCATGACGCTTGTTGATTGGCTGCTTTGCAGCCTTTCAAAAAGCACCATAAAAATCGCCGAACACCGAACCCAAACTTTTACGTAAATGTTCGGTTTCGGGTCCGGGTGCCGAAAACCCTAAAGTTCGGTACGAACCCGAAGTTTACAGTTCGGGTTCGCTCAACTCTAGACACAACCCTTAGTTGGCATGGACCAGGAGCAGGCCCTGTGCCCTTACCTGTCCTTAGCCTGCCTCTGTCCTTTTCTGTTCCCTCAGCCAGACAAGTATTGTATGTTGGGGGCTCAGCTCCACTATACAGAGAGGAAGATCTACTAGAAGACAGTCAGCAGTTACTGGCAAGCCAAGATGTAGAGGAGACATCCGCCGCTTCTTCTTCTATTAGGTGGGCAAGTAGTGATGAGGAGAGTGGCGTGGGAGCTGGTGTTGCGAGCTGTCAGGCTCCTGACCCAGAGACGATTGTGGCGGACATCAGTGACAATGCAGTACTCGATGATGATGATATAGCTGATCGCACTTGGGAGCCGGGTGAATTAGGGTCTTTATCATCATTGGGTGAAGAGGGTGGCAGCTTGCCGTGAGGCAGCGGTAGAGACAGCAAGTCGCTAGCGTGGCCGGGAGTCAGCAGGGTGTCAGCAGTGGGAGGTCGGGAGCCAAACATGCCCAGGGTAGACCACCTGCTTCTCAGGAGCCTACCTGCCCGGAAACTAGTGGTGCAGGGGTTCATGGAAGCAGTGGCGGTAGCAGTCAGTCAGTGTGGAGTGTTGTGGGTAAAATCAGCTACTCGGCGATGTGGCCTGTAAAATCTGTGGGCAGAAGGTGAAGCGTGGCCAGGGTGTCAATGTTGGCACCATGGCCCTGCATCAACATATGCAGCGTCACCATAAAGTGGCCTGAGAGAACCATAACTCTGATGTGGTGGTCCAGCCCGCAGCAGCAACCACTGCATCACCCAGTGGCACACACCCGATTTCAGGTAGTCAAGGCTCCACCACCTCAGCCTAAGGGAGCTGTCTGTCCTTCCCATCATCTACTGGTCCTGATGCTCCTGCTCCTCCTCCTCCTCAGTCATTCCGTCAGCAATCGATCACCGAAGCGATTGCCAAGAGACAACAGTACAACAGCACTCATCCAATGGTGCAGAAGCTGAATGTGCTCCTGGTCAAGTTGCTGGTGCTGCAGTCCCTCCCTTTCCAAGTGGTGGACTCTGCACCTTTCAGAGAACTGATGGCTTGCGCCAAGCCGAGGTGGAGAGTCCCAAACCGTCATTTCTTTGCCAAAAAGGCAGTACCAGCCCTGCATACATATGTAGAACAGAAGGTGGGCCAGTCCTTGAGCCTGTCTGTGTCTGCCAAAGTGCACGGCAGCGCCGATGTATGGAGCTGTAACTACAGTCAGGGACAATACATGTCCTTTACGGCCCACTGGGTGTATGTGGTTCCTGCACAGCCACACCAGCAACTTCTGCCTCCACGTTCTCACGCCGTTGGTCCTGCGACAATGTCCGCCTCTGCAACCTCATCCTTCACTGTGTCCTCAGCCTTCACTGCAGGAACAATTCACATTGCCCCTCCAGCATACCACATGTGCAGGCCACAGAGGTGTCATCCTGTTCTGCACCTCATATGCCTGGGCGAACGGAGTCACACAGGGGAGGAACTGCTCTGTGTCCTTCATCAAGAAATCAAATCCTGACTTTCTCTGTGACAACTCAAAATGGCGAATGACAACGGGAAGAACATGGTGTCGGCACTGCGTCAAGAAGGGCTGAGCCATGCGCCTTGCATGGCACACATGTTCAATCTGGTTGTCAAGTGGTTCCTGAAGTCTTCCACCCATCTGCAAGACATCCTAAAAATGGCCAGGAAACTTTGCATGCACTTCAGCCACTAGTACAATGCAAAGCACACCCTTGAGCTGCAACTGGATTTGTGGCTGCAACTGGAAGATTTTGCCCTGGAAAAGCTGTCCTGTCAGGCTAGTAGTGTGGCATCAGAGCGGGTGTTTAGTGCGGCGGGGCCATCGTTACCCCAAGAAGAACTCGCCTGTCCACCCAAAATGTGGAGAGACTGACCTTTGTCAAGATGAATCAGGCGTGGATCAGCCAGGATTTCCACCCACCAATGCCTGAAGCATCAGACTAGACCATCAATGGTGCCACACCAACACTTTGACAAAAGACACTGGTTTCTTCTGGCTTCCTGCCTCAGCTACTATTCTGATGCTGCCACCCACCTGATGCCACACATCAGATGCCAAGTGCTCCTTTTTACACCCACCATCTACAGCTGGTACTGGTATCGCCACCCAAATCCCTTCTCTGTCATCGGGTCACTCTGTGGTATCTTGATGCTGCTGCCACCTCCACATTATGTCACCTTGCCACTCTGTTGTCTCCTGATGCTGCTGCTATCTCAACACTATGTCACCTTGCCACTCTGTGGCCTCCTGATGCTGCTGCTGCCACCTCCACACTGTCATTCTCCCACCCTGTGGCCTCCTCCTGATGCTGCTCCCACCTACAGACTCTGTCATTGGGCCACTCTGTGGTCTCCTCATGTTGCTTCCACCTCATAACTATGTCATAGGGTCACTCTGTGGACTTATGCTGTTCCGACCCTCCTCACTTCATGACTGGGCTACTATTTTGCCTTTCGGCCTGGTTGACATCGTCATTTATCTGACCCTTCTTCTGATCTGTCAGAAGGAAGGAAAAATGAGATGCACAACAGATCCTGTCTATGTAACAGCTGTAAGGCCTGCATGAAATGGTCCCTATTTCGCATCAGAATTGGCTTATGGTCATGATAGCTGCTTATGGTAGCCAAAAGCAGGAGTGGGTGCAAAACACAGAAGACATGCAAACTGACCAAATGCTGACTGAGTGAAGGTGAATGCTCCACAGACATGCGTTATTTGGAGGTTATTGTTCTGACGGATGAGAGGAATTGCTAAATAATCAGTGGTGTCAACACAAACTTACTGCTGACACCCTCTCTGCTCTGTCGGGGGGCTCTACTTGCATAAGCGTTTAATAGAACAGGTTCTGTAGACATCTATGTGGAATCAGCTGCCGATGGTGTAGAAGGAGTGCGATTCTTCTTGACTCTAAGATTGACTTGTGAAGCTGAGTTCAAATTTGAGTTATTTGGTCAGTTTTGGCCCCGTAACTGCCCAAATAAGTGAAGTGTGCAGCGATTCTAACAGCGACACCTGTCATCTGCATGTCATACTAACTCACAGCATTATTTTACTACCACAGCAAACTCCTTATGCGAGTTACTGCAAAGCACAGTGTTCTATACTAGGGTTGAGCGAACCCGAACTGTAAAGTTAAAGTTCGGGTTCGTACCGAACTTTAGGATTTTTGGACCCCGGACCCGAACATTTCCGTAAAAGTTCGGGTTCGGTGTTCGGCGCTTTCTTGGCACTTTTTGAAAGGCTGCACAGCAGCCAATCAACAAGCGTCATACTACTTGCCTCAAGAGGCCATCACAGCCATACCTACTAATGGCATGGCTGTGATTGGCCAGAGCAGCATGTGACCCAGGCTCTATATAAGCTTGAGTCACATAGCGCTGCACATCATTCTGTTAGGTGGGTGGCAGCGGCGGCCACTTTATGCATGCTCAGTGCACCAGCACTGCATCTGAGCTTTTGGGACATTGCAAATCACCATTTTTTGGGGGCAAACTACAACATCTGGATTAGTCAGTGTGCAATTTAAGGTAGAAATACACCCATCATTTTCTGGGGTTTTAAAAACACACAATTAAAAAAAAAAAAAGAATTTCCCAGATCTGCAAGTGTTAAATTCAAGTTTAATATATACATATTTTGTTTTTATATTCTGTTAGCAAAAAAGACTTTTTTGGCAATCTACAGCATCTGTATTAGTCAGTGTGCAATTTAAGGTAGAAATACACCCATCATTTTCTGGGGTTTGAAAAAGACACTATTTTTTTATTTTATTTTTTTTAAAAACAGTATTTTCCAGATCTGCAAGTGTTAAATTCAAGTTTAATATATACAGCTTTCATATTGTGTTAGCAAAAAAAGACTTTTTTGGCAATCTACAACATCTGTATTAGTCAGTGTGCAATTTAAGGTAGAAATACACCCATCATTTTCTGGGTTTTGAAAAACACACTCTTTTGGCAAAAAACACTATTTTCAGGCCTTGCAGCATCAGCACGTGTGAAATTACAGGCTTATATACTGCTGTCAAATTCAGTTTTTAAGCAAAGACTCATTTGGGCACAAAAAATTTAGTTGGCCGTCTTTGATGCAGATGTCATTGTGAGATACACCCTTAATACATTTGGGCAGGCTCGGACTGGGCCACAGGGGTACAGGGGAATCCCCTGGTGGGTTCCTGGGCAAAGTGGGCCCCTAGTCTCCCTGCACAAGTGGCACATAACACATTAGACCTACTGCACTACGTACATACAAACCGGATTCCAAAAAAGTTGGGACACTATACAAATTGTGAATAAACTCTGAATGCAATGATGTGGAGGTGCCAACTTCTAATATTTTATTCAGAATAGAACATAAATCACGGAACAAAAGTTTAAACTGAGAAAATGTACCATTTTAAGGGAAAAATATGTTGAATCAGAATTTCATGGTGTCAACAAATCCCCAAAAAGTTGGGACAAGGCCATTTTCACCACTGTGTGGCATCTCCCCTTCTTCTTACAACACTCAACAGACGTCTGGGGACCGAGGAGACCAGTTTCTCAAGTTTAGAAATAGGAATGCTCTCCCATTCTTGTCTAATACAGGCCTCTAACTGTTCAATCGTCTTGGGCCTTCTTTGTTGCACCCAGGGCCGGGCCGACACAGAGGCTGGGGAGGCTCCAGCCTCAGGGCGCAACCTGGGGTGGGCGGAAAAACAAATCTCTTTTTTTTTTTTATCACTTACTTGCTGCCGGGCGCCCTCCCCTCCCCTCCCCTCCCCAGCCAGTGTTCACTCTAAGCTGCGCTTGTAGATAGGAGCAGGAGGCTGCTGATTGGCCAGTATCAGCTAGCTGCCCTGCCATTGGTCCATCCTTTCACACCCCCTTCTCTCTGGAGCTGAACACAGCAGGAGGTTGTGAAGCCTGCGTTCTCACAGTGGATCATGTGACCATGAAGGAGCATGTGACCAGTGATGTCACAGACCTCCTTCTAACAAATCCATTCTAGCATCTACCCAGCATGTATGGCAGGACTCTGCTGAGCAAAGACCATGTGCCCAGGTGAGGTGACCACAGAAGTGCCCTGGCATCTGTCTGCTGCTGGAAGCTCAATGTGGAGCTTTATGAATGTAAAAACTAATAGCCAAGAGGCTAAACAAAACCCTGCTTGTCTGCTTCTGACCCTAATCTTAACACATAACGTTCATTTGATTGCACTCTAACACCTAAAGGGATTTTTTAAAGCCTGCTGTTTCTCTAGATGACCTTATGCTGATAGTAGTGTTAATAGAGTCTCAAAGGTCTGTAAAAATAGGGTAACTGCTTTTATAGACCCTTGAGACTCTATTAACACTACTATAAATATAAGGTCACCTAGAGAAAGAGCAAGTTTTTAAAATTATCTTTTTCCTTTAGGTGTTAAAACATAACTTATTTGATTGCTTGAACACCTAAAGGAAAACAAATTAAAAACCTGCTGTTTCTCAAGATGACCTTATGTTGATAGCAGTGATAATAGAGTCTGAAAGGCAGCTTGGCAGCTCAGCCTCTGTTGGTGGTGGACCTTGTCCCAGCCCTGGTTGCACCTTCCTCTTTATGATGCGCCAAATGTTCTCTATAGGTGAAAGATCTGGACTGCAGACTGGCCATTTCAGTACCCGGATCCTTCTCCTACGCAGCCATGATGTTGTGATTGATGCAGAATGTGGTCTGGTATTATCTTGTTGAAAAATGCAGGGTCTTCCCTGAAAGAAATGACGTCTGGATGGGAGCATATGTTGTTCTAGAACCTGAATATATTTTTCTGCATTGATGGTGCCTTTCCAGACATGCAAGCTGCCCATGCCACACGCACTCATGCAACCCCATACCATCAGAGATGCAGGCTTCTGAACTGAGCGTTGATAACAACTTGGGTTGTCCTTGTCCTCTTTGGTCCGGGTGACATGGCGTCCCAGATTTCCAAAAAGAACTTCGAATCGTGACTCGTCTGACCACAGAACAGTCTTCCATTTTGCCATACTCCATTTTAAATGATCCCTGGCCCAGTGAAAACGCCTGAGCTTGTGGATCTTGCTTAGAAATGGCTTCTTCTTTGCACTGTAGAGTTTCAGCTGGCAACGGCGGATGGCACGATGGATTGTGTTCACTGACAATGGTTTCTGGAAGTATTCCTGAGCCCATTCTGTGATTTCTTTTACAGTAGCATTCCTGTTTGTGGTGCAGTGTCGTTTAAGGGCCCGGAGATCACGGGCATCCAGTATGGTTTTACGGCCTTGACCCTTACGCACAGAGATTGTTCCAGATTCTCTGAATCTTCGGATGATGTTATGCACAGTTGATGATGATAGATGCAAAGTCTTTGCAATTTTTCGCTGGGTAACACCTTTCTGATATTGCTCCACTATCTTTCTGCGCAACATTGTGGGAATTGGTGATCCTCTACCCATCTTTGCTTCTGAGAGACACTGCCACTCTGAGAAGCTCTTTTTATACCCAATCATGTTGCCAATTGACCTAATTAGTGTTAATTGGTCATCCAGCTCTTCGTTATGTTCAAATTTACTTTTTCCAGCCTCTTATTGCTACTTGTCCCAACTTTTTGGGGATTTGTTGACACCGTGAAAATTGGAATCAACGTATTTTTCCTTTAAAATGATACATTTACTCGGATTAAACGTTTGATCTGTCATCTACGTTCTATTACAAATAAAATATTGACATTTGCCATCTCCACATCATTGCATTCAATTTTTATTCACAATTTGTTTAGTGTCCCAACTTTTTTGGAATTCGGTTTGTATATTCAATTTACAGCCCCTCCACCAGTCTATGTTCATTTAAAAAAAACTGATAGATTATTTATTATATTTGAATGTATCCGTACGGTGGGCCCCTAAACTGAATTTTACTGGTGGGCCCTAGGTACCCCAGTCCGCCACTGCATTTGGGTTACATTCAGAGATTTTAAATACCGCCATTTGGTGCACCAATATTGAATTCAAGCCTACACTGGTTCAGGCCCTGTGAGATACCCTTCTACATACAGGGGTTTGAATTAGGCATTTGAAATACAGCCATTTGAAATACAGCCTTTTTGTGCAAAGATATATTTACTTCAGGTCTACAGAGTTTCGGGCCCTGTGAGATACCACTTCTACATACAGGGGTTTGAATTAGGCATTTGAAATGCAGCCATTTGAAATACAGCCATTTTGTGTAAAGATATATTTACTTCAGGCCTACAGAGGTTCAGGCCCTCTGAGATACTACCTTTACATACAGGGGTTTGAATTAGGCATTTTAAATACAGCCTTTTTGTGCAAATATATATTTACTTTAGGCCTACAGAGGTTCAGGTCCTCTGAGATACCACCTCTACATACAGGGGTTTGAATTAGGCATTTGAAATACAGCCATTTGAAATACAGCCATTTTGTGTAAAGATATATTTACTGCAGGCCTACAGAGGTTCAGGCCCTCTGAGATACTACCTCTACATACAGGGGTTTGAATTAGGCATTTGAAATACAGCAATTTGAAATACAGTCATTTTGTGCAAAGATATATTTACTGTAGGCCTACAGAGGTTCAGGCCCTCTGAGATACTACCTCTACATACATTGGTTTGAATTGGGCATTTGAAATACAGCCATTTGAAGTACAGCCATTTTGTGCAAAGATATATTTACTTCAGGCCTACACTGGTTCAGACCGTGTGAGATACCCCCCTACATTCAGGGGTTTGAATTAGGCATTTGAAATACAGCTATTTGAAATACAGCCATTTTGTGCAAAGATATATTTACTTCAGGCCTACACAGGTTCAGACCGTGTGAGATACCCCCCCTAAATACAGTGGTTTGAATTAGGCATTTGAAATACAGCCATTTGAAATACAGCCATTTTGTGCAAAGATATATTTACTTAAGGCCTACACTGGTTCAGACCGTGTGAGATACACCCCTACATACAGGGGTTTGAATCAGGCATTTGAAATACAGCCATTTGAAATACAGCCATTTTGGGCAAAGAAATGTTTAGTTCAGGCCTACAGAGGTTCAGGCCCTCTGAGATACTACCTCTACATACAGGGGTTTGAATTAGGCATTTGAAATACAGCCATTTTGTGCAAAGAAATCTTTAATAGAGGCCTAGTCTGGTTCAGGCCGTGTGAGATACACTCTTTACATACTGTCGTTCTTTTCTACTATTAATTAAATACCTATTTAGGGCAAGATACTAAATTCAAAAAATATGAGGAGAGCGTCAAATATAGGATGTGGCCAAGGTCGTGGTGCTGCTGGTGGTGCTCCTGTTGCAGGGAGAGGACGTGGTCGATCTGTGCCAGCTACACGCACAAGTGAAACCCCTTCCTCAGGTGCGAGTAGGCGACAAAACCTGGTCGGGCCTAATGCTACTCTACGAATGGTGAGGCCTGAACAAGTACAGGCGATAGTAGATTGGGTTGCTGACAGTGGATCCAGTTCCTTTACATTGTCTCCCACCCAGTCTCCTGCTGAAAGACCACAGTTGGCACCTGCAGCCAATGTCCATCAGTCTTTCACCTCACCCCCTTGCAAATCAGCCAAGCAGTCTGAGCCCCAAGTCATACAGCAGTCTCTTCTGCTTTTTGATGACTCTGTTAGCAGGGTTTCCCAGGGCCATCCACCTAGCCCTGCCCCAGAAGTGGAAGAGATTGAGTGCACTGATGCCCAACCACTTATTTTTCAAGATGAGTACATGGGAGGACCATCGCAGCACGTCTCGGATGATGACGAAACACAGGTGCCAACTGCTGGGGCTTTCGAAAGCGTGCAGACCGACAAGGAAGTCAGGGGTGAAGACTGGGTGGAAGATGATGTGGAGGACGATGAGGTCCTCGACCCCACATGGAATCAAGGTCATTTGAGTGACCGATGTGGTTCGGAGGAAGAGGCGGTGGTCGCACAGAGCCACCAGCACAGCAGAAGAGGGAGCAGGGTGCAAAAGCGGAGTGGCCGTCCTCTAGACAGTATGCCTGCTACTGCCCACCGCAGCAAGGGACCGAGCACACCAAAGCCAGCTCCAAGGAGTTCCCTGGCGTGGCAGTTCTTCAGACAATGTGCTGACGACAAGACACGAATGATTTGTACGCTGTACAATCAGAGCCTGAAGCAAGGCATAAACGTTCTCAACCTGAGCACAACCTGCATGACCAGGCATTTAAGGGAACCTGTCACCAGGATTTTGTGCATAGAGCTGGGGACATGGGCTGCTAGATGGCCGCTAGCACATCTGCAATACCCAGTCCCCATAGCTCTCTGTGCTTTTATTGTGTTAAAAAACCGTTGTGATCCATATGCAAATGAACCTGATGTGAGTCCTGTGTCCGGAGATGAGTTAAGCGGAAAGGAGCCCAGCACCGCCCCGCGTCCTCCGAATCTCCTCCTTGCTGGCTGACGTCACAGAGCTGGAGCGCCGAAATCTTGCGATGCGCGAGCTAGCGCATGCGCAGTGTCGGCATCTCGTTCATTCCCTGTGCTGGGATCATCACAGGGAACGAACTACGCAAGCGATAGCTCGTGCATCGCGAGATTTCGGCGCTCCAGCTCTGTGACGTCGGCCAGCAAGGAGGAGATTCGGAGGACGCGGGGCGGTGCTGGGCTCCTTTCCGCTGGACTCATCTCCGGACACAGGACTCACATCAGGTTCATTTGCATATGGATCAAAACGGTTTTTAAACACAATAAAAGCACAGAGAGCTATGGGGACTGGGTATTGCAGATGTGCTAGCGGCCATCTAGCAGCCCATGTCCCCAGCTCCTTGCACAAAATCCTGGTGACAGGTTCCCTTTAAGTGCAAAGCACGAGCTGCAGTGGAGTAGACACCTCCAAAACCAAGAAAGGTCTCTGGCTCCTCCTGCTTCCTCTTCTGCTGCAGTCGCAGCCTCTTCATCCACCTCTGGAGTGACAGTGCCACCTGGCACCCCACAATGTCACACGGAAGCGTTCAGCTCTCCATATCCCAAACGCTGGAGAGGAAGAGGAAGTACCCCCCTACCCACCTGCGATCCCTAGCCCTAAATTACTTGCCTTTGAAATGCTGTCATGGTGTCATAAACTCCATTTTAACCAATCTGTTAACCTTTTTTCAATAAATACAACACTCAGAATAGCATTAATCATCTTTATTTAATGTTGAAAATATGGATGGGCACTCTATATGGAGGTATAGGACACAATTTATTTCAACATAAAATCTATAACAGTAAAATACGATGGATAAAAATGTATGTATTAAAAGAAAATAAAAATGCATATAAATACAACTTGATATCTTGTCTGGAGAAAAGGCGCAAAAAATCCTCAATCCTCACCACGCTATTCCCATGAGGTTTGTGTAGCTCATGAGGAGAGGAAGAGAGGACAACTGCGCAATAATTTCAATCCAAATAGATGGTATTCATTCAAGGTGTAACAATCAAATATAGCAATGGCATGTGTGCCCAATAGTCCAGGCTTCTTAAGAACGTATTAAATATTGCGTATATGTCCTATATTCAAATATAAAACGCACAATTGTGCTGAATTACCGCTGGCTGATCTTGTTTCTAAATGTATCCAAGATATACAAACAATATTCCGCATGTGCTGATAGTCTGGTTACAAAATGTATCTGATCTCCGTTATGTCAACAGGGAGAATGTTGCGGTTCAACCTATTGGTGGTTGTTATCACGGAGAAGTCCTTAGTTAGTTACTACGTACAGTTCGTTATTTCTCCTTAGGGTAACTTTACTATTTTGCCTCATAGATTTTATACCCAGATTCTGGGCTTAACTTTGCCTAGTTCTTTATTTGCGGGGTCTCCTGAGTGGGTTCCTACTTCTTTCAAGGGCCGGCGTCCCGTCTATAGAGTATGTAGCGTCCCACGTGTACTTCCCGGCTGGTTTCAAGCGCTGACTCGGTACGGGAGTTACGCACTTGCAGGTTTAGGCGCAGGTCAATGACGTAATAAGGTCTTTCGAAGATATCGGCAAGCCTTTCTTCTTTGTAGTGCACTTGTGTCTATGAGAAATGGGGTACTTGTCCAAAGTTTCACCAGACGCGTTTCGGGGAGACGCTTTCCCCTTCTTCAGTGGTATACCCCTGTTCTGTAAGTCGATGTAATTTATACTTGATTTGGGTTCTTATCAAAACCCGGTCTGTAATCAGGATCTACCAAAAATCTGGACTGGCTCAGGATTTTGGATCTCAATTTTTTGTCCTTATCGCCTACTTGCGTTTTTAGTGCGTTTCCTCATTTTATTCATTTATAATTTAGTTAAATGGAACAATTTGTTTCTAGAGCATATAGATATACAATAAATAAATATACTTTTTTTAAAAAGTTCAAAATACAAATATGCATGTAAAAAATATATATAAAATCACATAGATTTATCATATACAGACTGTTTGCGAATTTCTGCAGTTTTTAGACACGGAGGGTATTTTTCTTCTGAACAGAACCCTTCTCAATATATTTGGCCGAAAAAACGCATCTGCGTTTTTGTTGCGTTTTTTCTATATTACTTGCGTTTTTGTTTCCTATTGATGTTTTTCATAGGAATTTAAAGACAGAGTATGAAAGAAATCGAAAAAATCGAAAAAAATTATGAAAATCTGATTTTTTGTAGAAGAAATATAGGTTTTTCTTAGGGGACATATATCTTAAGTGCAGAACATGGGGGACCCATGTGGGGTAGAGGAAGAGTTGCAGTGCTGGAATAAAACAGCCCGACATGCAACTCTACGTCGACACCCACACGGACCATCCTGTCTTCATATGAACCCAAATATCTCAAGTTCTGCATTTAATCCTCTCGGTAGTAAACTGCCGAACTCATAGATTTTTCTGGACTCTGCCCTTGATAGTCTTTCGATCTGATTGCCTCCTCGCCAATGTTTGTCCACCTTCTCCAGTGCCATGAAGGAGAGGCCCCTAGGATCTTGGTTGTGTGCGGCCTTGAAATGCCTGGACAGCGAGTGTTTATCATAGCCTTTAGTGATATTATTCAGGTGCTCAGCTATCCTGACTTTCAAGGCTCGCTTGGTCCTACCTATGTATTGTCTCCGACATGGACACTGGATCAGGTATACAACATTGGAGGAGTCACAAGTGAGGAAATGTTTGATATTCATGGAATGGGAATTTTGTGTGGAGGTGACTGAAACTGTTTTCTTTGGGAACATAGTTTTTTTACATCCCAAACATCTCCCACATCTAAAAAAAACCTTTTGGTTGAAGCCAATTCGTTATGGAACCTTTTTTGGATTTTTCTTTTATCGATGGTGCTATTTGTATTGCCAAATTTGGGGCCTTTGAGTATATTATTTTCGGTATTGGAGGCAATAATATACTCAAAGGCCCCAAATTTGGCAATACAAATAGCACCATCGATAAAAGAAAAATCCAAAAAAGGTTCCATAACGAATTGGCTTCAACCAAAAGGTTTTTTTAGATGTGGGAGATGTTTGGGATGTAAAAAAACTAAGTTCCCAAAGAAAACAGTTTCAGTCACCTCCACACAAAATTCCCATTCCATGAATATCAAACATTTCCTCACTTGTGACTCCTCCAATGTTGTATACCTGATCCAGTGTCCATGTCGGAGACAATACATAGGTAGGACCAAGCGAGCCTTGAAAGTCAGGATAGCTGAGCACCTGAATAATATCACTAAAGGCTATGATAAACACTCGCTGTCCAGGCATTTCAAGGCCGCACACAACCAAGATCCTAGGGGCCTCTCCTTCATGGCTCTGGAGAAGGTGGACAAACATTGGCGAGGAGACAATCAGATCGAAAGACTATCAAGGGCAGAGTCCAGAAAAATCTATGAGTTCGGCAGTTTACTACCGAGAGGATTAAATGCAGAACTTGAGATATTTGGGTTCATATGAAGACAGGGTGGTCCGTGTGGGTGTCGACGTAGAGTTGCATGTCGGGCTGTTTTATTCCAGCACTGCAACTCTTCCTCTACCCCACACGGGTCCCCCATGTTCTGCACTTAAGATATATGTCCCCTAAGAAAAACCTATATTTCTTCTACAAAAAATCAGATTTTCATCATTTTTTCGATTTTTTCGATTTCTTTCATACTCTGTCTATAAATTCCTATGAAAAACATCAATAGGAAACAAAAACGCAAGTAATATAGAAAAAACGCAACAAAAACGCAGATGCGTTTTTTCGGCCAAATTGATTGAGAAGGGTTCTGTTCAGAAGAAAAATACCCTCCGTGTCTAAAAACTGCAGAAATTCGCAAACAGTCTGTATATGATAAATCTATGTGATTTTATATATATTTTTTACATGCATATTTGTATTTTGAATTTTTTAAAAAAAGTATATTTATTTATTGTATATCTATATGCTCTAGAAACAAATTGTTCCATTTAACTAAATTATAAATGAATAAAATGAGGAAACGCACTAAAAACGCAAGTAGGCGATAAGGACAAAAAATTGAGATCCAAAATCCTGAGCCAGTCCAGATTTTTGGTAGATCCTGATTACAGACCGGGTTTTGATCAGAACCCAAATCAAGTATAAATTACATCGACTTACAGAACCGGGGTATACCACTGAAGAAGGGGAAAGCGTCTCCCCGAAACGCGTGTGGTGAAACTTTGGACAAGTACCCCGTTTCTCATAGACACAAGTGCACTACAAAGAAGAAAGGCTTGCCGATATCTTCGAAAGACCTCATTACGTCATTGACCTGCGCCTAAACCTGCAAGTGCGTAACTCCCGTACCGAGTCAGTGCTTGAAACCAGCCGGGAAGTACACGTGGGACGCTACATACTCTATAGCCGGGACGCCGGCCCTTGAAAGAAGTAGGAACCCACTCAGGAGACCCCGCAAATAAAGAACTAGGCAAAGGTAAGCCCAGAATCTGGGTATAAAATCTATGAGGCAAAATAGTAAAGTTACCCTAAGGAGAAATAACGAACTGTACGTAGTAACTAACTAAGGACTTCTCCGTGATAACAACCACCAATAGATTGAACCGCAACATTCTCCCTGTTGACATAACGGAGATCAGATACATTTTATAACCAGACTATCAGCACATGCGGAATATTGTTTGTATATCTTGGATACATTTAGAAACAAGATCAGCCAGCGGTAATTCAGCACAATTGTGCGTTTTATATTTGAATATAGGACATATACGCAATATTTAATACGTTCTTAAGAAGCCTGGACTATTGGGCACACATGCCATTGCTATATTTGATTGTTACACCTTGAATGAATACCATCTATTTGGATTGAAATTATTGCGCAGTTGTCCTCTCTTCCTCTCCTCATGAGCTACACAAACCTCATGGGAATAGCGTGGTGAGGATTGAGGATTTTTTGCGCCTTTTCTCCAGACAAGATATCAAGTTGTATTTATATGCATTTTTATTTTCTTTTAATACATACATTTTTATCCATCGTATTTTACTGTTATAGATTTTATGTTGAAATAAATTGTGTCCTATACCTCCATATAGAGTGCCCATCCATATTTTCAACATTTTTAATCCTACTTTGAGGGGTGTCTCAATTTTGGTTGGTGCACCTGCCTTGAAAGAGCAGAGGTGAGCGGATCTCTTAAAAACTTTTTTCAAGTACAACACAATCTTTATTTAATGGTTGGATAAAGTTGGCCACGGTGTTACTTATGTTACCTAAATATATATATATAATGAATTTAACATGAGAAATCCAATTAATCACCTTCAAATAATTAACTCCACATAGTCCACTCGAAGAGTGACTATTTCCCCAAAGCTAACACCGTGACATTAAGTTAGAAAGGGGAAGGGGGAGGGGGTTTCTTCTCTGCCGCTCACCAACTGCGCAGTAACTGTCAAACCTTTTCTTTTATAGGTACTCACGTGCATACAGTTGATCCATTCTCCAATCAAGATGAAGAAGATCTTTCCTTGAAGCCCAGATTACACGAGGAATCTGTTATCAGGTAAGAAACATAAACCGTAAATACTTGCACATGCATTTAAAGGTGTCATGGCACCATGTCACCCCTAATTGCATATGCAACTAGGTCTGCCCATGGTGTCATAAACTCTATTTTAACCAATCTGTTAACCTTTTTTCAATAAATACAACACTCAGAATAGCATTAATCATCTTTATTTAATGGTTGGATAAAGTTGGCCATGGTGTTACTTATGTTCAAAAAGAATGGAAACAATAAAGACGGAAATAAAACAAGTGACTCCACTGAATCTGGAAAGATTAATTCAGTGTATAAAATTCTTTCCAGACAGGGAGAAGGCCCTTCTACTAACTGAAGGTTTTTCTGCTGGTTTCTATGTACCGGAGTTTAAGTGTCATGGTTGTGTTTTAGTTAAAAAAAATGCTTTTTCAGTCAATATTAATAAAAATCATTGTCAGGTAAAGACCATACAGACTCTGCTTTGTGATGTGATTCAGATTTTGATAGGAAAGAAACAAAGTCTTTAAATAACTGTATCTTTTCCTTATCAAACATAACATCAGAGATGGGAATATTACCATGATCTTGTGTAGTGCCCTCCAGTCACTATCAAGTGTTTGTGTGTAAGGAGTCTCACCAGCTGTAGAATCCCACGTAGCGGTCACCGGCTTGACCGTTGAAGATCTGATAGTGGACTTGGCCGTTGACCGTTGAGACTGTTGAAGACGCTTGCGCTGTTTATCGGAGGATCTCGAGCCTTGTTGCGCAGCAGAAAAATTAATCCTGCGTTTTGGAGATTGAGAAGATGGTGAATAAATTGCCATTTCTTTCCTAGGTCTTTTGGCTGGGACTGGAGGAGGCGGAGCTTCGTCCTGTAGTCGCGGAGGGATGACGTTAAGAGCTGTCGGCTCTGCACTCCTAATGGGAAAGGCAGCGCAGACCGAATCAGAAAAGGACCTATCCGGCTGATTACTTGTGCAGACTGCTTCATCTTGTAAGCATCTGCGTAGCCATTCTTCTCCTCCTTAAGACGCTGCTTTAGAAATTAACTGTTTAAATAATTCTTACATGCTGGAGACTTCTTCTTACCGGTCCGGTTTCTTCTCTGCCGCTCACCAACTGCGCAGTAACTGTCAAACCTTTTCTTTTATAGGTACTCACGTGCATACAGTTGGCGGCCTGAGGCGGATAGCAGTTTGGCGCATGTCCTTCTATCATCCAGGATTGCAGGGCGCTGCAGTTTGCCTACTGTTGCTTCCTCCTCCTACTCTGCTTCCTCATCCTCTACCAGCTCCTCATCCGGTCAGCGTAACACCTTCACCACCAACTTCAGCACAGCAAGGGGTAAACTACAGCAGGCAGTTTTAAAACGTATCTGTTTGGGGGACAAAACCCATACCGCGCAGGAGCTGTGAACGGGCCTTGAACAACAGACCGATGAGTGGTTTGTACCGGTCAGCCTCAAGCCCGGCCTGGTGGTGTGCGATAATGGGCGAAATCTCGTAGCAGCTCTGGGCCTAGCTGGTTTGACGCACATCCCTTGCCTGGCACATGTGCTGAATTTGGTGGTGCAGAGATTCCTTAAAAATTACCCCGACATGTCAGAGCTGCTGCCTAAAGTGCGGGCCGTCTGTGCGCGCTTTCTGCGTTCTCACCCTGCTGCTGCTCGCCTGTCAGCGCTGCAGCGTAACTTCGGCCTTCCCGCTCACTGCCTCATATGCGACGTGCCCACAAGGTGGAACTCCACCTTGCACATGCTGGCCAGACTGTGCGAGCAGCAGCAGGCGATAGTGGAGTTTCAGCTGCAGCACGCACGAGTGAGTCGCTCGGTGGAACAGCACCACTTCACCACCAATGACTGGGTCTCCATGCGAGACCTGTTTTCCTTGTTGCGCTGTTTCAAGTACTCCACCAACATGGCCAGTGCCGTTAACGCCATTCTCAGCGTTACTATCCCACTTCTATGCCTCCTTGAAAAAACACTCCTGGCGATGATAGAAGAGTATGTGGCACAGGAGGAGGAGGAGGAAGAGGGATCATTTGGTAGGGTTTCCGGCCAGTCATTCCCAAGTGGCTCCGAGGGTGGGTCCCTGCACCAACAAACCCAAGGTACACAATTGTCCAGCCAGGGCACAGTTCTGGAGGATGAGGAGGTGGAGGATGAGGAGGAGGAGATGCAGGAGGAGGAACCATGATCACAGCAGGGTGGCATCCAGACCAGCTCATGGCCATCACTGGTGTGTGGATGGGGGGGATACAGAGGACACAGACGATACACCTCCCACAGAGGACAGCTTTTCATTGCCTCTGGGCAGCCTGACATACATGAACGATTACATGCTGCAGTGTCTTCGCAACGACCGCCGAGTTGCCCACATTCTAACTTGTGCTGATTACTAGGTGGCCACGCTGCTGGATCCCCGTTACAAGGACAACATATCATGCTTAATTCCGTTACTGGAGCGTGATTATAAGATGCGCGAGTATAAGCGCACGCTGGTAGATGCGGTGCTGATGGCATTCCCACCTGAAAGCGGGGGCACAGTGGAAGCACAAGGCGAAGGCAGAAGACAAGGAAGAGGTCGCCAACGCAGCTGGGGCACCGCCAGCACCTAAGAAGGCAGGGTTAGCATGGCCGAAACGTGGAAAAGCTTTGTCAGCACGCCACAACAACCAGCACCACCAGCTGATATGGAACGTCTTAGCAGAAGGCAGCATTTCACCTACATGGTGGAGCAGTATGTGAGCACTAGCCTACACATACTGAATGACGGGTCTGCCCCCTTCAACTTCTGGGTCTCCAAATTGGGCACATGGCCTGAGCTTGCCCTTTATGTCTTGGAGGTGCTGGCCTGCCCTGCAGCCAGTGTATTGTCTGAACGTGTATTTAGCACGGCAGGGGGCTTCATTACAGTCAAACGCAGCCGCCTGTCCACAGCCAACGTGGACAAGCTCACGCTCATTAAAATGAACCAGGCTTGGATCCCACAAGACTTGTCTGTACCTTGTGCAGAATAGACATTTATACCACGATCAAACATTCTTGTATTCAAGTCAAGTGCAAATTCACCTCCTCCTCTGAGTTGCAGGTTGATAATTTGTAATTTTTAGTTATTTAATTTTATTTTGAGTAATTTCCCTATCCACATTTGTTTGCAGAGCAGTTGCCATGCTCTTAAGCACATTTTACTGCCTTTTACATCCCTCTAGCCTTTTCAAGGACTATTTTAGAGCCAATTTAATGCAAAAAAGTGCAAATTTTAGTGACCTAAATTGAAAAATTCTTATTATCAATTGTCGGGTGATATTATACCATTTTTGGCGTATACAAACCCCTGCTGTGCCTGGGTGACAGGGACCTTAATCTCTCAAAATCCTCTGTTCTATTGCTGGGTGACAAGAACCCACTTTTGCCGTGAATGAACCCCTGCTGTGACTGGGTGAAATGGGCCTAAATCTTTCAAAATCCTCTGTTCTATTGCTGGGTGACATGAAGCTAGTTTTGCAGTGAATAAACCCCTGCTGTGCCTGGGTGACAGGGGCCTAAATCTCTCAAAATCCTCTGTTCTATTGCTGGGTGACAAGAACCCCCTTTTGCCGTGAATGAACCCCTGCTGTGCCTGGGTGACAGGGGCCTAAATATCTCAAAATCCTCTGTTCTATTGCTGGGTGACATGAAGCTAGTTTTGCCGTGAATAAACCCCTGCTGTGCCTGGGTGACAAGGGCCTAAATATCTCAAAAACCTCTGTTCTATTGCTCGGTGACAAGAACCCACTTTTGCCGTGAATGAACCCCTGCTGTGCCTGGGTGACAGGGGCCTAAATATCTCAAAATCCTCTGTTCTATTGCTGGGTGACATGAAGCTAGTTTTGCCATGAATGAACCCCATGCTGTGCCTGGGTGACAGGGGCCTAAATATCTCAAAAACCTCTGTTCTATTGCTTGGTGACAAGAACCCACTTTTGCCGTGAATGAACCCCTGCTGTGCCTGGGTGACAGGGGCCTAAATATCTCAAAATCCTCTGTTCTATTGCTGGGTGACATGAAGCTAGTTTTGCCGTGAATGAACCCCTGCTGTGCCTCGGTGACAGGGGCATAAATCTCTCAAAATCCTCTGTTCTATTGCTGGGTGACAAGAACCCCTTTTTGCCGTGAATGAACCCCTGCTATGCCTGGGTGACAGGGGCCTAAATCTCTCAAAATCCTCTGTTCTATTGCTGGGTGACAAGAACCCACTTTTGCCGTGAATGTACCCCTGCTGTGCCTGGGTGACAGGGGCCTAAATCTCTCAAAATCCTCTGTTCTATTGCTGGGTGACAAGAACCCACTTTTGCCGTTAATGAACATCTGCTGTGCCTGAAATGGGCCTAAATCTCTCAAAATCGTATGTTCTATTGCTGGGTGACATGAACCCCCTTTTGCCATGAATGAACCCCTGCTGTGCCTGGGTGACAGGGGCCTAAATCTCTCAAAATCCTCTGTTCTATTGCTGGGTGACATGAAGCTAGTTTTGCCGTGAATAAACCCCTGCTGTGCCTGGGTGACATGGGCCTAAATATCTCAAAAACCACTGTTCTATTGCTGGGTGACAAGAACCCACTTTTGCCGTGAATGAACCCCTGCCCTGCCTGGGTGATAGGGCCCTAAATCTTTCTAAATCCTCTGTTGTATTGCTGGGTGACAAGAAGCTAGTTTTGCCGTGAATGAACCCCTGCTGTGTCTGGGTGACAGGGGCCTAAATCTCTCAAAATCTTCTGTTCTATTGCTGGTTGACAAGAACCCACTTTTGGCGTGAATGAACCCCTGCTGTGCCTGGGTGACAGGGGCCTAAATCTCTCAAAATCCTCTGTTCTATTGCTGGGTGACATGAACCCCCTTTTGCCGTGAATAAACCCCTGCTGTGCCTGGGTGACAGGGGCCTAAATCTTTCTAAATCCTCTGTTGTATTGCTGGGTGACAAGAAGCTAGTTTTGCCGTGAATAAACCCCTGCTGTGCCTGGGTGACAGGGGCCTAAATATTTTAAAATCCTCTGTTCTATTGCTGGGTGACAAGAACCCACTTTTTCCGTGAATGAACGCCTGCTGTGCCTGGGTGACAGGGGCCTAAATCTCTCAAAATCCTCAGTTCTATTGCTGGGTGACAAGATCCCCCTTTTGCCGTGAATGAACCCCTGCTGTGCCTGGCTGACAGGGGCCTAAATCTCTCAAAATCCTCTGTTCTATTGCTGGGTGACATGAACCCCCTTTTGCCGTGAATGAACCCCTGCTGTGCCTGGCTGACAGGGGCCTAAATCTCTCAAAATCCTCTGTTCTATTGCTGGGTGACAAGAACCCACTTTTGCCGTGAATGAACCCCTGCCCTGCCTGGGTGATAGGGGCCTAAATCTTTCTAAATCCTCTGTTGTATTGCTGGGTGACAAGAAGCTAGTTTTGCCGTGAATGAACCCCTGCTGTGTCTGGGTGACAGGGGCCTAAATCTCTCAAAATCTTCTGTTCTATTGCTGGTTGACAAGAACCCACTTTTGGCGTGAATGAACCCCTGCTGTGCCTGGGTGACAGGGGCCTAAATCTCTCAAAATCCTCTGTTCTATTGCTGGGTGACATGAACCCCCTTTTGCCGTGAATAAACCCCTGCTGTGCCTGGGTGACAGGGGCCTAAATCTTTCTAAATCCTCTGTTGTATTGCTGGGTGACAAGAAGCTAGTTTTGCCGTGAATAAACCCCTGCTGTGCCTGGGTGACTGGGGCCTAAATATTTTAAAATCCTCTGTTCTATTGCTGGGTGACAAGAACCCACTTTTTCCGTGAATGAACGCCTGCTGTGCCTGGGTGACAGGGGCCTAAATCTCTCAAAATCCTCAGTTCTATTGCTGGGTGACAAGATCCCCCTTTTGCCGTGAATGAACCCCTGCTGTGCCTGGCTGACAGGGGCCTAAATCTCTCAAAATCCTCTGTTCTATTGCTGGGTGACATGAACCCCCTTTTGCCGTGAATGAACCCCTGCTCTGCATTGCTGACAGGGAACAAAATTTAGTGAAAACATCTGTTACTGATCGGAAGATGCGCGACTACAAGCGCACGCTGATGATAGCATTCCCACCTGACAGCGGGGGCACAGTGGAAGCACAAGGCGAAGGCAGAGAAGGAGTAAGAGGTCGCCAACACAGCTGGAGCACCACCAGCACATGAGAAGGCAGGGTTAGCATGGCCAAAATGTGGAAAAGCTTTGTCAGCCTTGGAGGTGCTGACCTGCCCTGCAGCCAGTGTATAGTGTGAACGTGTGTTTAGCACGGCAGAGAGCATTATCACAGGCCGCAGCCAATGTGGACAAGCTTACGTTTATTAAAATGAACCAGGCATGGATTCCATAGGACTTGTCCGTACCTTGTGCAGAATAGACATTTATACCAGCATCAACCATCCATTCTTGTACTCAAGTGCACTTATTCTTTGTTTTATTTTGTTATATGTCCCAATATTTTGGGGGATACCCCAATTTAAAAATAAAAAATAACACAAATCAGTGTTGGCTATCTATTCCTCCTTCACCGCTGCTTCCACCTACACCGCCACATCAACCTACTCCGCCACATCCACCCATCCACCGCCTCCTCAACCTTCTATTCCTAGATCCAGATTGTTATTTAGAATTTTTCAGTATTTTATGTTATTTTAAGTCATTTCCCTATCCACATTTGTTTGCAGAACAGTTGCCATGCTCTTAAGCACATTTTGATGCCTTTTGCAGCCCTCTAGCCCTTTCCAGGACTATTTTAGAGCCATTTACGGCCCAAAAGTTCGGGTCCCCATTGACTTCAATGGGTTTCGGGTTCGGGTTCAAGTTCGGGACAAGTTCGGGTCCCAAACCCGAACTTTTTTTTCAAGTTCGGCTGAATTTGTCGAACCGGAACATCCAGGTGTCTGCTCAACTCTATTCTATACCACTATAAAGGCTCTCTGCAGCCAGGAAATAGCAGTTTTTAATGCTATTTACCACAAATAAATTCGGATCGAACCAAATATTTTCAAAAAATTAGGCGAACCAGCATGGAATTTTTGAGAAATTTGCCCATCTCTAGCTGCAACCATAATAGAAAATGCCTGTTCTTGTCCGTGATTGCGCGGAGCCGCAGAAAGGAACCACAGATGCAGACAGCACACTGTGTGCTGTCCGCATCTTTTGCGGCCCCATTGAACTAAATGGGTCTGCACCCGTTCCGCAAAATTGCTGATCGGATGCGGACTCATTCATACAGCCATAGTGAAGCCAACTAAGGCCTCTTTCACACGAGCGTGTCCGGATAAGGTCCGGATGAGTTGCGGCAAACCCGCGCGAGTAGGTATGCAATTGCAGTCAGTTTTGACTGCGATTGCGTTCCGTTGTTCAGTTTTTATCGCGCGGGTGCAATGCGTTTTGCGCGCACGTGATAAAAAACTGAATGTAGTACCCAGACCCGAACTTCTTCACAGAAGTTCAGGTTTGGGTTCAAGGTTGTGTAGATTGTATTATTTTCTCTTATAACATGGTTATAAGGGAAAATAATAGCATTCTGAATACAGAATGCTAAGTAATATAGGGCTGGAGGGGTTAAAAAAAATATTAAAATAATTTAACTCACATTAATCCACTTGTGTCTTCATCTGTGAGGAATAGGACCTTTGATGACGTCACTGCATTCATCACATGATCCATCACCATTTTACTATGCATTCTGTATTCAGAATGCTATTATTTTCCCTTATAACCATGTTATAAGGGAAAATTATAATGATCGGGTCTCCATTCCGATCGTCTCCTAGCAACCGTGCGTGAAAATCGCACCGCATCCGCACTTGCTTGCGAATGCTTGCGATTTTCACGCAGCCCCATTCACTTCTATGGGGCCTGCGTTGCGTGAAAAACGCACAAAATAGAGCTTGCTGCGATTTTCACGCAACGCACAAGTGATGCGTGAAAATCACCGCTCATGTGAACAGCCCCATAGAAATGAATGGGTCCGGATTCAGTGTGAGTGCAATGCGTTCACCTCTCGCATTGCACCCACGCGGAAAACTCGCCCGTGTGAAAGAGGCCGAAGAGATGAAGTGTACTGATTTGATTTGCATCTATTCAGTTTTTTTGACCCACACCAGTTTTTGGCTCACAATAAGGGCTCATGCACACAAACGTATATTCTTTCAGTGTCCGTTCCGTTTTTTGTTTTTTTTTGCGGACTGTATACGGAAACATTCATTTCAATGGGTCTGCAAAAAAAACTCAAGTTACTCCATGTGCATTCTGTTTCCGTATGTCGATATTTCCGTTATGCAAAAAAATAGTACATGTACTATTATTGTCCACATTACGGACAAGGATAGTACCGTTCTATCAGAGGCCAGCTGCTCCATTACGCAAAATACGGAATGCATACAGACAGCATAATTTTTTGCAGATCCGTTTTTTTGCGGACCGCAAAGTACATGCGGTCGTGTGCATGAGGCTTAACTGATCACTATAACTGATCAAATAACTGAAGCCTAACAGAAGAGATCAAAAAGCATGTGCTTGGACTGCCACAACATGCATTAAAATAAAAAATTTTACCCTCCACTACTGTATTGGTGCCGCTGTCATTTCTTTATTTCGTTCCACTAAGGAGCCATTTGGAAACAGCTCCTGCAGGGGCGCACACAGATTATTGGCTTTATCTTAATTTTGGTGCACTGCACAGTCATGTACATGGCGATAAATTATACCTGTAATACTGACAGCACAGAACATACGGAACGGATAAATTATGAATGTGGGTGCTCTAGCACATAATGCACATGGCGATACACTCTCCCTGAAATCTCGCTGCAGTTTAAATTCCAAGCCTTCACACTGAGATTGGGCCACCAAGTGGGATGAATATGATTAGGCAGAGTGGCCTGGGTATGCCCGATTTATCGCGATTTGTGACAAATTAATTCTTAATGGATCGAATTTTTTGTTGACTTTCGTCAAATCGGCTGAATCTAATTTTTCAAAACTTGGCTCATCTCTAGATATAACCATCAAAAACAGAAATAGGCATTTCCAGTAATGCTAAAAGTTGCACTGAAATTTGATTATTTTTAATAAAAACACTGTAAACACTGGTTAATTTAGAGTCTGTCACACAGTTAAATGAAATGTCCATAGTAAGTCTAATGGGTACAGATAGCAGTGATTCTCTACTGGATCCAAGCTGTAACTGTACATCCTGAAAGAACATACACAGATGAAAGATTGCTTGAATTAAAACTTCAAATATTCTGGAGTTGTGAATTCATTGCGGCACACCCTGTGAAATAAATCTTGCCTGAAAGTATCCTCAGGTGTGCGATGACACAAAAAATTGATGTGATTTGCAAAACATTTCAGCTGAATGATTGAACACCTGATAGACAAAGTTTTAATAAGTCAGCAGTGACAAAAGAAGAAGTGTGAGAGAAATTCAAGAACACAAGGCTTATGTCTTATGAATTAGTTTTTTTTTTTTTTTTTATCTTTTATATTTGCAGTAATAAAATGACCTAATAGCATAATGCCACAAATTTTGTTTCCAGGGTGTTGTCACAATATTTTTTTGGGGGGTTGTAGTTCTTTAGTTGCACATTTCTACATGTTTTTGTCAGATATTAGTTTTCCTTATAGGAGTTCTTCCTTATAGGAGTCTATGGGAAAACACCTATAAAAAAAAACTCTACCTAGCGCATGCTGCGTTTTGATGAGAAAAAAAAAGTCGTTTGTTGTGTGTTTCACAATTTCCTATTGATTTACAGCAAATATTTGGTGCCAGAGTGGTCTGATATATTTAAAACTTCCCCTAGTCATCAATCATCATGGTATATTCATTTTATCCTGATTGTTTCCTGTGTTACCACTTTGATCGTACTGGGCTTTGTTTGGCTGCCGCAATGACATACGTATAGACTCCATGTGAGTGTTGTAGCCAATTAGTTCCTTTAATGATCTTCTGTCGTATATCACTAATGCCAGTGATTGGCTGCACCAGTGTTCTGTGTATATGGCCACGTCATTGCTGAAGCCGAGAAGATGATATCTTGGCTGCAGTGATGGGAGTACTGGAGTGGTGGCAGTGGAGGTAGAGGGGGATGACATTGTTGAGTATACATTTTTTTATGACAATTGCTGGCTTGGGGGGATTTTTTTGGATAAGCTGGACAATCCTTTAAAGATGCAGTAAGCAGACCCAGAAAAGACAGTATGGATGTCTGGAATAATTTATTTGTAGAAAATGTTGCCATACTGTAGGCATACAGAATTCCATTAACAGTCTATTACTATGAGTACTGTGGTTTTTAGAGTGGCAACATGGAAATGAACAATATTTTCCTTCATTCAGTTTGATCACTTAATATTATGTTTACACCACAAGGCAAAAATATTCATGGAAATGTCATTGGAGTTACTAGCCAAAATGTCAAAAAGTGAACCAAAAGGGAACTTCCCTTTATCACTTGACATGTCCTAAGGGTGGAATCATACATATATGCTTTATGGCATTTTTTTTTTTTTTATGACAAAATAGTGATGGAAGCGAGCACTCACTCTATGGCAATTACTCAGATTTAATATGATTGTTAGTTAAAATAGTACATATTCAATATAAAATACAATCAATATAAAATACAATAGCACATAAAAAGAATTGTCGCTGATAGCATTCAATGTAAACAATGGAAGAAATAGTAGCTCAGCATAAAAGGTTCTCCAATGGTATCCTAAAGTAAAATGGTGATGAAACTTGGTGACGATAAAAAAATTGTTTTGGTGATAGAAAAAATTCTTCCTGAGATCAGGATAGTGCACATATAATAATATCCATAAGGTGCAAAGAAAGGTGAATATAAGGGCGTGTGTGCCTACAAAAAATAATTAAAAGAAAGAAAGGGACACCCGTTGGATCCCTGCACAATCGTGCACACTGGTATGCTTGTAATCCTTCCTATAACAAGTTGAAGCGTCCAGATCAATGTATCAGTTCATACCTTAATCGCATCAAACACTTTTGCTGTTGTCTGTTTTCAGCTGTTAAGTCATTAATTTGTATAAACCGTCTTTAATATCGGCCCGGCTCTTACCTCTAGATAGAGGATGGCCCTTGCTAAGGAGAGAGTTATCTTACCTCCTATAGTGTTTTGTTTGGAGATCTCTTCCTTAGTAAACTGCAAATAGTGTGCTGGAGACGCCGCTCCGTCTTCACAGCTTGCAGGCTCTGACAATCTAGCCCGATCTCACGATGTTACGAGTGGGACTTCCGTCCAGTCTCTGTACTCACTCAGATGTTTGGGGCGATTCAATTGTCGCAGAGTTTCGTTCTTTAACTTAATAGTTTCTCTTTATAGCATGGCCATGCAAAGATTCTTTCTACGGAGGTTTCAGCAGAGTGTCTGATATCCCAGACGCGTTTCGGGATGATTCCACATCCCTTCCTAATGACCACTGAGGAAGGCATTAGTATCTTAGTCAGAAAGAGAGCAAGAGGAAAGATGGACAGAGAGCAAGAGGAAAGATTAACTATACCAGTACCAGAGAGAAGTTCAGTTAGAACTAGCCCCAATACACACGGTGAGTGGAGCTATGCCAATCCCATCCAGGATAATTGAGCAGGGGCAAGGGCTGCCAGGTTAGCAATAACAAGGGCAATCTGGGCTATTGCCCAAGGCCCAAGGCTCTAGGGTGGTTCAGGGTCAGAAAGTAATTCCTCTTGTTATAATCTTCAGGTACCATGCAGTGCTTACAAGAAAGGACATTGGTGGTTTACAGGGAATAGCCATCTGGACTGCACTGCATTTCAAGATCCTGGAACTAATGATGGGTCTTCTAGCTGTTTTTAGTGAGCCAGGTCATCTCACTCCACCCTCCTTTTCTCCCTTCTCCTAAGAGGAAAGGGCAAAATCCTAAATCATCTTTCAAATACTTAATTGGCTCTCAGATGGAAGCCGGCTCCTGGCTCCTATCATTTACACATAGGAGCCAACTCCTAGAGCCGGCTCATTCACAACTGGCACATCACTACCCGGCACACTGAACTAGCTACATACAGCAACTGGTGACCAGATCAAGCACCACTTCTCCACTCCAGCCTTCCACACCTCAGTATACTGCAGCTAAGAGAAGTACTGTGTGATTTAGTAGGTACACAATGTCGTATCCAGTTAACCTTCTCCCATCTCCCTTACTCTTCAGAGGAAACTGCTCTTGTACACTGTATACAACAGTCTGGTCTTCGAAAGGCTGTTGTGTAATTCTATAACTACATCTCTCTACACTCGGTACAGGGAGGCAGGGTGTCTGGGTGGATGGGCTGAAAGCAGGGCAAGTATAGTAGGGTTTCTTGCCTACCATGTGCCCACCTATGTAGCTGTTCTCTTCCCTTCAAAATGTATACTCTCCCAACTGCATGATGAGAGCCAGATGTAATGCACAAAGATGTGTGTGTGTACATATACAGTACAGACCAAAAGTTTGGACACACCTTCTCATTCAAAGAGTTTTCTTTATTTTCATGACTATGAAGGCATCTAAACTATGAATTAACATATGTGGAATTATATACATAACAAACAAGTGTGAAACAACTGAAAATATGTCATATTCTAGGTTCTTCAAAGTAGCCACCTTTTGCTTTGATTACTGCTTTGCACACTCTTGGCATTCTCTTGATGAGCTTCAAGAGGTAGTCCCCTGAAATAGTCTTCCAAAAGTCTTGAAGGAGTTCCCAGAGATGCTTAGCACTTGTTGGCCCTTTTGCCTTCACTCTGCGGTCCAGCTCACCCCAAACCATCTTGATTGGGTTCAGGTCCGGTGACTGTGGAGGCCAGGTCATCTGGCACAGCACCCCATCACTCTCCTTCATGGTCAAATAGCCCTTACTTTCAAAGTTTTCCCAATTTTTCGGCTGACTGACTGACCTTCATTTCTTAAAGTAATGATGGCCACTCGTTTTTCTTTACTTAGCTGCTTTTTTCTTGCCATAATACAAATTCTAACAGTCTATTCAGTAGGACTATCAGCTGTGCATCCACCTGACTTCTCCTCAACGCAACTGATGGTCCCAACCCCATTTATAAGGCAAGAAATCCCACTTATTAAACCTGACAGGGCACACCTGTGAAGTGAAAATCATTTCAGGGGACTACCTCTTGAAGCTCATCAAGAGAATGCCAAGAGTGTGCAAAGCAGTAATCAAAGCAAAAGGTGGCTACTTTGAAGAACCTAGAATATGACATATTTTCAGTTGTTTCACACTTGTTTGTTATATATATAATTCCACATGTGGTAATTCATAGTTTTGATGCCTTCAGTGTGAATCTACAATTTTCATAGTCATGAAAATAGAGAAAACTCTTTGAATGAGAAGGTGTGTCCAAACTTTTGGTCTGTACTGTATATACACATACACTAAACAAAAATATAAACTCAACACTTTCTGTTTTGCTTCCATTTTGCATGAGCTGAACTCAAAGATCTGAAACATTTTCTACATACACAAAAGACCCATTACTCTGAAATATTGTTCACAAATCTGTCTAAATCTGTGTTAGTAAGCACTTCTCCTTTGCTGAGATAATCCATATTACCTCACAGGTGTGGCATATCAAGGTGCTGATTAGACAGCATTAATATTGCACAGGTGTGCCTTAGACTGCCCAAGATAAAATGCCACTCTGAAATGTGCACAGTTTTGCCTTACGTGGGGGGGGGAGGGGTGGTCAGAAAACCAGTCAGCATCTGGTGTGGCCACTATTTGCTTCACGCTGTGCAACACATCTCCATCGCATAGAGTTGTTCAGGTTGTTGATTGTGACCAGTGGAATGTTGTTCCACTCCTCTTCAATAGCTGTGCGAAGTTGCAGAATATTGGCAGGAACTGGAACACGCTGTCGTATACGCCGATCCAGAGCATCCCAAACATGCTCAATGGGTGACATGTGCTGTGTATATGCTGGCCATGCAAGAACTGGAATGTTTTCAGCTTCCAGGAATTGTGTACAGATCCTTGCAATATGGGGCCGTGCATCAATAAAATGCACCTGTGTTAGTTGTCCATAACATATGCCTGCCCATAACATAACCCCACCGCCACCATGGGCCACTCGATCCACAATGTTGACGTCAGCAAACCGCTCAGCCACACGATGCAACACATGCTGTCTGCCATCTGCCCAGAACTGTGAAAACCGGGACTTATCCGTGAACAGAATGCCTCTCCAACTTGCCAGACGCCAACGAATGTGAGCATTTGCCCCCTCAAGCTGGTTACGACGACGAACTGCAGTCAGGTCCAGACCCCGATACAGGCCAACGAGCATGCAGATGAGCTTCCCTGAGATGGTTTCTGACAGCATGTGCCGAAATTCTTTGGTTATGCAAAACGATTGTTGCTGCAGCTGTCCAGGTGGCTGGTCTCAGGGCTGGTGTGGTTACACGTGGTGTGCAGTTGTGAGGCCGGTTGGATGTACTGCCAAATTCTCTGAAAAGCCTTTGGAAACGACTTATGGTAGACAAATGAACATTCATTGCACGGGCAACAGCTCTGGTAGACATTCCTGCAGTCAGCATGCCAATTGCACGCTCCCTCAAACGTTGCGACATCTGTGGCATTGTGCTATGTGATCAAACTGCACATTAAGGAGTGTTCTTTTATTGTGGGCAGTCTAAGGCACACCTGTGCAATATTAATGCTGTGTAATAGGCACCTTGATATGCCACACCTGTGAGGTGGGATGGATTATATCGGCAAAGGAGAAGTTCTCACTAACACAGATTTAGACAGATTTGTGAACAATATCTGAGAGTATGTAGTGTAGAAAATGTGTATGTAGAAATGTGTATGTAGAAAATGTTTCAGATCTTTGAGTTCAGTTCATGCAAAATGAAAGAAAAACCAAAAGTGTTGCGTTTAAATTTTTGTTCAGTGTATATATAATTAGTGATAGACGCACATCAGCCGGGACGATTTGCAAAAACGCCCGTTTGCGATCAAATATTCGCAAACTACGCGATCGCGGCGGACCACATTGACTTTAATGGCAGGCAAACCTGAAAAAACTTCAGGTCATATTTGCAGCCACCAAATACTTACTAGAAGTGCACAAATACAGTAGTCTCACAACATGGACAATGACATACCAGAGGGGGATCAATGGCAAAAATTCCCACAAAAAATATGTATTTTAATCAGGGGCCATTTTTATGCGTCTTAAAGAGAAACTCTCGAAAATGTGCCCTGCTGGAGCCTAGAAAAAATTAATTTTAGGTCATTGGAGTACAGGCCCCAAAAATTAGGCATTCACCTGACAGAAAAGAACAAGTGATTATGTGGCTGGAGGTATATTAGACGGTCACTGAATAACAATTTTACTATAGGCCAGTGGAGTATAGGCCCCAAAATTAGACATTCACCTGACAGAAAAGAACAAGTGATTATGTGGCTGGAGGTACATAAGGTGGTCACTGAATAACAATTTTACTATAGATAATTTTACAATTACACGTGGTCGTCACAGGTGTTGAAATCCTCCGAGATCCATGCCTCATTCATTTTTAGAAATGTGAGGTAGTCCACACTGTCGTGAGCTAGGTGAGTGCGCTTATTGGTCTTGATCCCCCCTGCTGTGCTGAACGTCCTTTTGCACAGGACACTCGACGATGGGCAAACCAAGAGTTCCATGGCAAATTGTGCCAGCTCTGGTCACAGGTCAAGCCTGCACACCCAGTAGTCAAGGGGTTCCTCGCTTCTCAGAGCGTCCACACCGTCCGTTAACTCGATGTAGTCGGACACCTGTCTGTCTAGGCGTTCCCTAAGGCTGGATCCGTAGGGCGGCTGTCAATGGGTTGGCTGCAAGAATTATCTCATATCCGAAGTGACCAACACATCTTCAAACCACCCTCTTCTTGCAGTCGCGGTAGGATTAGTACCAGCATCTGTTTCGCTGTGGGTGGAAATTCCTCTTTCAGTGCCCGCAACAGCAGAATGCAACATCTCTGGCAGCAAGGCTTGGAAATGCTGCATTTTGTGTTTGTACCAAGGGGGTCTAAGTATGTTGCCACTAGTGATGAGCGGCAGGGGCAATATTCTAATTCGCGATATTTCACGAATATTTGGTAGAATATTCGTCATATAGTCGCGAATTCAAGATAATTTTTTGATCGCAAAAAAACGGCAATGTAATATTCGCGTAGTGAGCGCGAAATACAGCCGTGGGTCACTATAGCTACATTTTTCAAGCTGCTAGAAGTTTCCTGAGACTGGAGAAAATGTTTGGCACGGCAGAACATTACAATAGCTTTATATGCAGATAGAGTGCTCCAGAAATATTCGCAATTGCGAAATCGGCACTAATGATGCGAATATTTTGGGGCAATACGTGCAACTTCACATTTTAACAGGTCTGACTCTTTATTAGTGTTTGGTAGAAGTATTGTTGTGAACTTGTGACATCACAGCCTTATGTATGTATGTATGTATGTAGCATACATACATACTGTGGGGACTTGCTCTGGTAGGCAGGGTAAGCGGACGCAGTACACAGGCAAAAAAAAACTGTTTGCAAGACAAAACTTCAGTGTTTATTCACACATAAGGCCAAAACAAAATGACACTTTTCAGTCTTGGTGTTAGTCTCCACAATGGAAAGTCCTCAGAACAAAAATAACCTTGTTTGCAGTTTTATCTCCAGCGGTTCACAGCAGGCTTTTGGGGGCCTATTTTCCAGAGTGCGGCTCTCAGCCCTCCAGCACAGCACAAAGCCTCAGATCCCAAACACAGAGACTGACAGCGCTCCACTGTCAGAGAGGAGTAATCCACACCCAGCTGACACTGCTGGCTGGGTTTGATAAAGGCCAGTCAAGACCCGGCCTGGAAATTGAGGAGTAGTCACCCACCTAGCACTTTTGACTACTCCCAGTAAGAGCCATCCCGGATCAGCTATACAACCATACTACAATAGCAAAAGTGTCAATCGGCACTAGCTGCCGTTGACACCTGAAATTACCGACTCTTACTTCATCGAGGCCAAGAACCTCGGTGACACATACATTCCATCAACAACGGACCCTTGCGCCTTCCTACAATACATACATACAAACATACAAACATACAGCACTATGTATGTACCATGTATGTATGGACAGCAGAACCTATCAGCTACACTATATCACTAACCTACACAGACTATCTTTATTATATATATAAGCTAACTAACTAACTAACTATCTAATGTAATGACACAGGAAAGCAGAGAGCACAGCAATAACACTGCTGTCTCTCTCAGATCTGCAAAATACTGCATACAAGGGCTGCTGGGGAGGTTCTTATATAGTAAGGGGTAGGCAATAGTGATAAGCGGCAGGGGCAATCTTCGAATTCGCAATATTTTACGAATATTTTGAAGTATATTTGTTGAATATTCGCTAATTCGAATATTTGTTATATTCTACATTCTTTTTTTTTTTTTTTACTCGAAAATCGGCAAGGTAATAATCAAGTACCGGTAATATGCGAATATTACGCGATCAATACAGGCGCGGGTCAAAAACGAATATATAGCACTATAGAATTTAGTGCTATATATTAGTTTTTAGAATATTCGTTATTTTTTCCATCTGAACACATGATTCCTCCCTGCTTCTTGCTTGTGGGCCAATAAGTCATTGGCCCAAAAGCAATTTAAGCAGGGAGGAATCATGGTTTCAGATGGAAAAAAATGACGAATATTCAATATAGTGCTATCTATTTGTTTCTTAATCAATATTCATAGATTATGAATAATCTAAAAAAGAATATATAGCACTATATTCTAAATATTCGCGAATTCTCGTAGTTGCGATATTCGAGATAAAGATTAGCTTTCGATTATTCACGCTTAACACTAGTAGGCAACTTTCCTATTGGTTGCTAGGGATGTTGCTGAGCTCAGACAAAGACATTGCAGCCTTCTCATTGGCAAGAAGGGAGGATACTGATGAAAATAAAATCTAGAATATTAAAAATTACGAATATATATCACTATATTAAAAATATTCGCGAATTCTCGAAGTGCCGATATTTGCGATTAATATTCGATATTCTAATATCCGTGCCCAACACTAGTTGCCACCCAATACTGGTCCTTGCCCTTCATACTTTTTTTCATACGGGGGTCCCTCTTGAAACACTGGAGCATGAAGACCCCCATTTGCACTAAATTGGAAGCGGTGGAGCACCCTGGCTCCTGCTCATCGCCCAGGAGAATGTCGTCCTCGGTATCCTCCCCCCAGCCACGGACACCAGGTATCCCCAAAAAGTTTAAAGTTCCCCTCAAAGCCTGCTCTTCTTGCTCCTCCTCCCCCCATCCACCATTCTCCTCTGACTCCTCTTCAGACTCCTGATGACTTGTCTCAGATGGAGTAGCCCCCCCCAGGAATTAATTCAGCATTGCGACTTCCTCATTTTCCAGCTCCTGCTCCTCGACGGCTTGATCAATGACACAACGCAATGCACTGTACAGAAAGAAGGTGTAAGGTACGATGTCACTGATAGTGCCCTGGCTGCGACTGACCAGTTTGGTGATCTCATAAAATGGCCGCAGAAGTCTGCATGCATCGCGCATGAGCAGCCACTGGCGCTGTAAAAGGAAACCAAGCTCCCCAGAACCTGTCCTGCTGCAGAGTTCGTACAGGTAGTCGTTAATGGCACGTTGCTGCTGAAGCAGCCTATCATTCAGGGGCGTAACTAGAAGTGACTAGGCCCCACAGCTAATATTTGTAAGGGCCCCACCAGCGCGCTTCGCACCTCCCTCCTCCTGTGTAAACCCCACTCCTTTGGCACAGTGTAGCGGTATACTGTATATTGTGTGGCACAGTGTAGCGGTATACTGTATATTGTGTGGCACAGTGTAGCGGTATACTGTATATTGTGTGGCACAGTGGATGCTATATGTGTATAACATAAACATATTTCATATGAAAACTTACAGTTACTTGACCCTTGGGGATCCCGCCCCCTTCTTTAACACTTGGCCGGGGGCTCGGCGGAGGTGATGTTGTGCTTTATCCTAATGAGAAAGATTTCATAATAAGGATTTGGAGAAGGAGCAGAGGAATAGCAGAGCAGGGAGAGGCTAGTGCTGCTACTAGGGGGTCATACCATGGGGGAGTGTAACGGATCCACTTCCGTTAGTGGACGCTTCCTAGCTTGCGCCGAGGACCACAAGCACCGCAGACTCCACAACCGCCGTAGCTTAACTGGAGCCGTGCCGTCTTCCTTCCACCCTGAACGAACCTCCAGCATTCAGGACCGTGTGGGAAAGATCTCTCCTCCAGGGAATATGCAGAGCATAGCAATCCCCAGCGTGATGCAGCAATTCCCTCCAATAACGAGACGAGGCTGCGTTTTGAAGGGTTCCAAAAACATGAACTGAACTGAACATGAACTCTTTATTGAGGGCTACCCGGCCGTATTTATGCAGGTCCCCACAATGCATCATGGTCTCCTCCTCTCTGCCCTGGAGACACCCGAAGTGCAATTCAATTATCTCCTAGGACAAAGGGAGACCACCAATCCACATGTGGGAACAATAGGAGAGGAATCACCACCCGAATACACAAAAATCCTCTCTTCTGTCTGGGATATAATTATGTATTAACATAACTATCACAGACAGTAAAAATACAGTTTTTAAACATACACTGTAACTTTAAAACCATACATTCCATCTCCATACAAATTACATATTTAAACTCTGCATACATCAAACATAAACACTTCCAAAAATCACAAATCCCTCCAGCGGATCAAAAGTTTAGTGGAAGTCCTTTATGACCGACCGCAAGCACAACTTCCTGCCCAAAACAGTTCCATAGATTCTTTAGTATACACCGCTGACCGCGTTCGGTCCTAAGAACAGTCCAGACATGCGTCATAGTTCTGTTCCTGAAGGGCAATATGTCCCGGGGCCATAGTCGTAGGGCAGAAGGCTAGCCATAAGTCCTCTACAATGCCCAGTGGCAAATGGCAGTTTGTCACAGGGAGTAATAAAGCCCACTATAATGCCCCCCCCCCCCAGTAGTAATAATTCTTCTTATAATGTGACAGTGCAAAAATACCCCCTTGTAATGCCCCCAGTTGAGCTAATGTCCCCATAGTGCCCCCATAATGTCCCAATATAAAATACCCCTATATAGTGCCCCCAGTAAATTCCCCCATAGTGCTCCTCTCCCCCCTTCCTGCTAGTGCCCCCCATAATGTACCAGTATAAAATGCCCCATATATAGTGCCCCAGTAGATGCCCCTCAGTGTCTGGCCTCTGATAGGCTGCCGGCCTAGTGTCCCCCATAATGCCCCCCAATAATGTGCCAGTAAGTGTCCCCATAGATGCCCCCCCATCATGTGCCAGTATCAAGTGCCTCTCTCCTCCCCCCACATGTCCCAGTATCATAGTGCCATCTCCCCCCCAATGTGCCAGTATCAAGTGCCTCTCTCCTTCCCACCCCCCATGTGCCAGTATCATAGTGCCAAACCCCCCATGTGCTAGTATCAAGTGCCTCTCTCTTCCCCCCCATGTCCCAGTATCATAGTGCCATCTCCCCCCCAAAAAAGTGCCAGTATCAAGTGCCTCTCTCCCCCCCATGTGCCAGTATCATAGTGTCAAACCCACCCATGTGCCAGTATCAGGTGCTTCTCTACCCCCCCCCATGTGCCAGTATCAGGTGCCAACCCCCCCTCCCCCAGGTGCCAGTATCAGGTGCCAGTATCAGGTGCCAACCCCCCTCAGGTGCCAGTTTCAGGTACCAACCCCCCCCCCATGTGCCAGTATAAATTGCCAACCCCCCTCCCCCATGTGCCATTATTAAAAAATAATAATAAACACTTCTACTTACCTCCATGTCAGCGATGCGATGCAGCCTCTTCCTGTGTCCCGCCCTGTATGTCCATATATGGAGTCAGTGCTTGTATTTCAGAAAAGTTTCTGCTGGGATTCGAACCCACGACCTTCTGTATGAGAGGCAAAGCACTTAACCACAAGACCAACCATAAGAGCTGCCTTGCTGCTGACTGAAAAAATATAAGACTTCTAGTGTTATAGCTGGCTAAGTGTACATCTATACACATGACAGCTGCTCATATATAGAGATATAGCAGAGCTGAGTGTGCTGGGACAGCTGTCATATAGAGATATAGCAGTGCTGGGTGTGTTGGGGCAGCTGTCATGTGTATAGATGTACACTTAGCCAGCTATAACAGTAGAAGTCTCATATTTTTTCAATCAGTTACAATGCAGCCTTTATGGCTGTGAGGGTAAATGCTTTGCCACTGATACATTGGAGGTTATCGGTTCAAATCCCAGACACATCAGGAGACTTTAGGAGACAGTAAGATTAGATCACATTAGCGAGGGGGCCTGGTCAGCCGCTGCTGCTGTGAAGGGGCCCTGAACATTAAGACAAGAATCGATATTTAACTAACTTGAAAATAAACTGTCACACACGCTGCCGGGGCGCCGGGCCCCCTTGCTTCCCTGGTAGTTACGCCACTGCTATCAATCATATACAAGGTGGAGTTCCAGCGTGTCGGGCTGTCACAAATCCGATGTCGGACGGGCAGGTGGTGTCGCCGCTGAACGTCATGCAAGGCGAGCCATGGCAGTGTAAGATCTAAAATGGCCAGATATTTTCCTGGGCTGCCGCAAGACATCCTGGACCCCGGAGTATTTGGCAACGAATTCCTGCACGACTAAATTCAGGACGTGTACCATGCACGGCATGTGTGTCATATTGCCCTGTTTCAGCGCGCTAGGCAGATTGGCACCATTGTTGTCACACACCACTTTACCAAATGTCAAATTGAGCGGGATTAGCCACTGATCGGCCTGTGACTGCAGAGCTGAAAGCAGTGCAGGACTGGTGTGGCTCTTGGCTTCCAGGCACAACAGCCGCAGCACAGCATGGCAACATCTCACCTGGCATGTCGAATAGGTTCTGGGGAGCTTGGGGGGTGCAGCGGAGTCAGCCGAGAAGAAGACGGAGGATGGAGTAGGAGTAGGAGGAGAAGAAGAGGCAGGCCTGCATGCAATCTGTGGTGGTAACACCAAATCCACACGGGTGTCACGGGTTACATGCTTGATGGCCGTCAGCAGGTTCACCCAGAGGGCAGTAAAAGTTATGTACCTTACCTGTCCGTGTTTGCTAGACCACGTGTCTGAGGTTCGGCCGAACTTGAAAAAAAAGTTTGGGTTCGAGACCCGAACTTGACCCCGAACCCAATTGAAGTCAATAGGGACCCACTTGGGAATGATTTGCCGGAAACCCTACCAAATGATCCCTCTTCCTCCTCCTCCTCCTGTGCCACATCCTCTTCCATCATCGCCAGGAGCGTTTTTTCAAGGAGGCATAGAAGTGGGATAGTAACGCTGAGAACGGAGTTATCGGCACTGGCCATGTTGGTGGAGTACTCGAAACAGCGCAACAAGGAACACAGGTCTCGCATGGAGGTCCAGTCATTGGTGGTGAAGTGGTGCTGTTCCGTCGAGTGACTCACCCGTGCGTGCTGCAGCTGAAACTCCACTATCACCTGCTGCTGCTCGCACAGTCTGGCCAGCAGTGGAGTTCCACCTTGCGGGCACGTCGCACATGAGGCAGTGAGCGGGAAGGCCGAAGTTACGCTGCAGCGCTGACAGGTGAGTAGCAGCAGGGTGAGAACGCCGAAAGCGCGCACAGACGGCCCGCACTTTAAGCAGCAGCACTCAAATGTCGGGGTAATTTTTAAGAAATCTCTGCAACACCAAATTCAGCACATGCGCCAGGCAAGGGATGTGTGTCAAACCGGCTAGTCCCAGAGCTGCTACGAGATTTTTCCCATTATCGCACACCACCAGGCCGGGCTTGAGGCTGACTGGCACAAACCACTCATCGTTCTGTTGTTCAAGGCCCCTCCACAGCTCCTGCACGGTGTGGGGTTTGTCCCCCAAACAGTTAAGTTTTAAAACTGCCTGCTGTCGTTTACCCCTGGCTGTACTGAAGTTGGTGGTGAAGGTGTTACGCTGATCGGATGTGGAGCTGGTAGAGGATGAGGAAGCGGAGTAGGAGGAGGAAGCAACAGGAGGCAAACTGAAGAGCCCTGCAATCCTCGGTGATGGAAGGACATGCGCCAAACTGCTATCCGCCTCAGGCACAGCCACCACTGCATTTACCCAGTGTGCTGTTATGGAGATATAACGTCCCTGACCGTGCTTACTGGTCCACGTATCCGTAGTCAGGTGCACCTTTCCACAGATGGCGTTGCGCAGTGCACTCCTGATTTTGTCCCCTACTTGGATGTGACGGGAAGGGATGGCTCGCCTTGAAAAGTAGTGGCGGCTGGGCACGACGTACTATGGGACAGCCACCGCCATAAGGCCTTCAACACTATCCGTCTCCACCAGACGGAATGACAGCATTTCAAAGGCAAGTAATTTAGAAATGCTGGCATTCAGGGCTAGGGATCGTGGGTGGGTAGGGGGGTACTTCCTCTTCCTCTCCAGTGTTTGGGATATGGAGAGCTCAACGCTTCCGTGTGACATTGTGGAGATGCTTGGTGACCCAGGTGTTGGTGTTGCTGGCAGATCTTCTCCTTTGTGGGGTGCCAGGTGGCACTGTCTCTCCAGAGGTGGATGAAGAGGCCGCGACTGCAGCAGAAGAGGAAGCAGGAGGAGCCAAAGACCTTTCTTGGTTTTTGAGGTGTGTACTCCACTGCAGTTCGTGCTCCTCACTTAAATGCCTGGTCATGCAGGTTGTGCACAGGTTGAGAACGTTTATGCCTCGCTTCAGGCTCTGATTCCACAGCGTGCAAACCACTTGTGTCTTGTCGTCAGCACATTGTCTGAAGAACTGCCACGCCAGGGAACTCCTTTGAGCTGGCTTTGGTGTGTTCGTTCCTTTGCTGCGGTGGGCAGTAGGAGGCGTACTGTCTAGAGGACGGCCGCTCCGCTTTTGCACCCTGCTCCCTTTTCTGCTGTGCTGGTGGCTCTGTGCGACCACCGCCTCTTCCTCCGGTCTACATCGGTCACTCGCATGACCTTGATTCCATGTGGGGTTGAGGACCTCATCGTCCTCCATATCATCTTCCACCCAGTCTTCACCCCTGACTTCCTTGTCGGTCTGCACGCTTTTGAAAGCCAAAACAGTTGGCACCTGTGTTTCGTCATCATTCGAGACGTTCTGCGATGGTTCTCCCATGTACTCATCTTGAAAAATAAGTGGTTCGGCATCGGTGCACTCAATCTCTTCCACTTCTGGTGCAGGGCTAGGTGGATGGCCCTGGGAAACCCTGCTAACAGAGTCATCAAAAAGCAGAAGAGACTGCTGCATGACTTGGGGCTCAGACTGCTTGGCTAATTTGCAAGGGGGTGAGGTGAAAGACTGATGGACATCGGCTGCAGGTGCCAACTGTGGTCTTTCAGCAGGAGACTGGGTGGGAGACAATGTGAAGGAACTAGATCCACTGTCAGCAACCTATTCTACTATCGCCTGTTCTTGTTCAGGCCTCACCATTCGTAGAGTAGCATTAGGCCCGACCAAATACAGCTGCAGGTTTTGTCGCCTACTCGCACCTGAGGAAGGGGTTTGACTTGTGTGTGTAGCTGGCACAGATCGACCACGTCCTCTCTCTGCAACAGGAGCTCCACCAGCAGCACCACGACCTGGGCCACGTCCCTTATTTGACACTCTCCTCATATTTTTTGAATTTAGGATCTTGCCCTAAATGGGTGTTTAATTAATAGTAAAAGAGAACGATAGTATGTAAAGGGTGTATCTCACACGGCCTGAACCAGACTAGGCCTCAATTAAAGATTTCTTTCCACAAAATGGCTGTATTTCAAATGGCTGTATTTCAAATGGCTAATTCAAACCCCTGTATGTAGGGGGGTATCTCACACGGTCTAAACCTGTGTAGGTTTGAAGTAAATATATCTTTGCACAAAAAGGCAGTATTTCAAATGGCTGTATTTCAAATGCCTAATTCAAACCCCTGTATGTAGAGGGGATCTCACACGTTCTGAACCTGTGTAGGCCTGAAGTAAAGATATCTTTGCACAAAAAGGCTGTATTTCAAATAGCTGTATTTCAAATGCCTGATTCAAACCCCTGTATGTAGGGGGGTATCTCACACGGTCTGAACCTGTGTAGGCCTGAAGTATATATATATCTTTGCACTAATGGCAGTATTTCAAATGGCTGTATTTCAAATGCCCAATTCAAACCAATGTATGTAGAGGTAGTATCTCAGAGGGCCTGAACCTCTGTAGGCCTACAGTAAATATTTCTTTGCACAAAAAGGCAGTATTTCAAATGCCTAATTCAAACCCCTGTATGTAGGGGGGTATCTCACACGGTCTGAACCTGTGTAGGCCTGATTTCACGGCCTATGGTGTGCGCTGTGACACTGTTGCTACACTTGCAGTTGCCCGCGGCAACATGTTGCTCTGTGTGCATGCGGTGGCAGTGTCTAGGCCTTCTGGGTGATTGGTGTGACATGGTTGCCACGCATGTTGTGTCTGCGGCAACGTGTAGCTTTCCATGCACTTCCCCTTTAAGTGGCTTCCTCCTCTTGTCTGGTGTTGGAAGGGTTAACTCCCTTCCTAGTGTTATAACACTGGGTTTATGTGTGTGTGGGTGTGGCTGTGGCTGCGGCTGCTTGGGCTATTTAGCCTCTGCTAGATGCCTGAAGCTGGGGGGTACTCCAGCAATGGTGTATGCTGGAGCTATCTTCCTGACATAGTCCATCTGTCCAGTGAGGGCCACCATTGTGGTCATAGAAGATAGTAGATGTTTTTATGGTGTCTTATGTTTATTGCAGCTATGGATACCCTGGGTCCCTGTGTGGTTTGTGGTGTGTGCTGTGTCCTTAATGTTTGTGTGGACACCAGAACTTGTGCACGGGTTCCAGTCAGTGTGTCTGTGGCAGGTAAGTGTGTTACTGGTCTCGCTTACCTGCCATCTCTATAGTTGTATGTGTTCCCCTCTCCTTGCAGCCTGCCCTCAGATAGAGACTCATGTTCCTCCATGACTGGGATTAACAGGTTGTCTCTCCCCTGCTCCTACGTGAGGGATTACCAGGGCGACTTAGGGTTTCTAGGTATCCTGAGTATGAGTCGTCCTACCATTGGGGTCCACTCATACAGTGAGGAGTCAGGGAGAGGATTAGGGACTCGGTAGGAGGTGACCTGCTCCCTTATTACTCCTTTTGGCCAGGCTGATCCCCTTTTTCTCTTTGACACCGCACAGTGGGGGGTTTCCCCAACTCCCCGTCGTGACACCTGAAGTAAATATATCTTTGCACAAAAAGGCTGTATTTCAAATAGCTGTATTTCAAATGCATGATTCAAACCCCTGTATGTATAGTGGGGATCACAAACGCCCTGAATCAGTGTAGGCCTGAAGTAAATATATCTCTGCACAAAAAGGCGGTATTTAAAATGGCTGTATTTCAAATGCCTAATTCAAACCCCTGTATGTAGAGGTGGTATCTCAGAGGGCCTGAACCTCTGTAGGCCTGATTCAAATATTGGTTCACTAAATGTCGGTATTTAAAATCTCTGAATGTAACCCGAATGTATTATAGGTGTATCTCACAATGACATCTGCATCAAAGGCTGTCAACTAAATTTTTGGAGCCCAAACGACTGTTTGTTTAACAACTGAATTTGACAGCAGTATATAAGCCTGTAATTTCACACGTGCTGATGCTGCAAGGCCGGAAAATAGTGTTTTTTGTCAAATAAGTGTGTTTTTCAAACCCCAGAAAATGATGGGTGTATTTCTAGCTTAAATTGCACACTGACTAATACAGATGTTGTAGATTGCCCAAAAAGTCTTTTTTTGCTAACAGAATATGAATGCTGTATACATTTAACTTGAATTTAACACTTGCAGATCTGGCAAGTACTGTTTTCTGAGAAAAAAAAAAGTGTGTTTTTCAAACCCCAGAAAATGATGGGTGTATTTCTAGCTTAAATTGCACACTGACTAAGGCCTATTGCACACGACCGTATGGCTTTTTCAGTGTTTTGTGGTCCGTTTTTCATGGATCCATTGTTCCGTTTTTTGTTTCCGTTGTGTTTCCATTTCTGTTCCGTTTTTCCGTATGGCATATACAGTATACAGTAATTACATAGATAAAATTGGGCTGGGCATAACATTTTCAATAGATGGTTCAGCAAAAAACGGAACGGAAACGGAAGACATACGGATGCATTTCCGTATGTGTTCCCTTTTTTTGCGGACCCATTGACTTGAATGGAGCCACGGAACGTGATTTGCGGGCAATAATAGGACATGTTCTATCTTTAAACGGAACGGAAAAACGGAAATACGGAAACGGAATGCATACGGAGTACATTCCGTTTTTTTTGCGGAACCATTGAAATGAATGGTTCCGTATACGGACCGTATATGGAACGCAAAAAACGGCCAGTAAACGGAGAAAAAAAACGATCGTGTGCAGGAGGCCTAATACAGATGTTGAAGATTGCCCAAAAAGTCTTTTTTTGCTAACAGAATATGAATGCTGTATATATTTAACTTGAATTTAACACTTGCAGATTTGGCAAATACTGCCCTCAGCCTGCTGTCTAGCCCTGTCAATCAAGGGGAGGGGGGAGTGTGCAGAGCATAGGGGGTGTTCCTAAGCAGTGCTCCAAGGATTCAGCCCTGTCTTCTGGTGCTCAAACGTCTCATTTGCATATGAATAAAACATGGATTTCTCTACAGCTGTTTAGCATACAAACAAAAGAAAGGTATTGTTTAATCAGCCTGATGAGCCCTACCAGGCAGTATGTCTGGTTTAATAAGGTTTATCCTGGTGACAAAGCCCCTTTAAAGGGGTTGTCCAGGCTTTTTCTATTGCTGACCTATCCTCAGGATAGGTCATCAATATCAGATCAACAGTAGGGATGAGCGAACCCAAACTGTATAGTTCCGTTTCGTACCGAATTTTGGGGTGTTCGTGACACGAACCCGAACATTTACGTAAAAGTTCGGGTTTGGCGCTTTCTTGGCGCTTTTTGAAAGGCTGCAAAGCAGCCAATCAACAAGCATCATACTACTTGCCCCAAGAGCCCATCACAGCCATGCCTACTATTGGCATGGCTGTGATTGGCCAGTGCAGCATGTGACCCAGCCTCTATTTAAGCTGGAGTCACGTAGCGCCGCACGTCACTCTGTTCTAAACAGTATAGGGAGAGGATGCAGCTGCTATTCGGGCAAGATTAGGCAGGAGAAGCAAAAACACTTAATGAAGTGATCGATTTACAGCTGTGAATCATTCAACTTCTGCTAGTTAATTGCTCACTGTTTTTAGGCTGCCCAGAGCGTTTTTCTGTCACTTTTTTCTGGGGTGATCGGCGGCCATTTTGTGTCTTGTGGTGCGCCAGCACAAGTTGCCACCAAGTTCATTTAACCATCAATAGTGTGTTGTTTTTTTTTGCTATATTCTACATCAGGGGCTTGGCTGTGCTTGCTATTTTATTGAGGGGTGAAATTAAATTCCCAAACTAGCAATTCCCTAAATCAGTGGTTTCTGCTGTTGCAGGCCAAGTTTAAATCTGTCCGTAAAAGGGTATATTTCATTGAAGGTGCAAATTCAAGTGCTGATAGGGTCATCCTCAATAACTTCACACGCTACCGTGCATCTCCAAGTCTAAATCTGTCCGTAAAAGGATACCTGTCATCCAGAGCCTAAATACTAGGCCTACAATTTATATTCAGCTAAATCTGTGGTTACTGCTGTGCCTGTATTAGTGTAATACGGTACTTAAATAGATAGCCAGATAGTGTTAGGTGCCTGTAAAAAAAGGCCTGAATTTGAATTCAATACATTGGGCCAAATAATTTTTTTCTCATTGTGGTGAACGGTAACAATGATATTTGGTGGGGCCCAATGCCGTTCTAAGGATGGTAAGGCCTGAGTAGGTACAGGCATTAGTCAATTGGGTGGCCAACAGTGGATCCAGCACATTCACATTATCTCCCACCCAGTCTTCTGCAGAAAGCGCACAGATGGCGCCTGAAAACCAAGCCCATCAGTCTGTCACATCACCCCCATGCATATCAGGTAAACTGTCTGAGCCTCAAGTTATGCAGCAGTCTCTTATGCTGTTTGAAGACTCTGCTGGCAGGGTTTCCCAAGGGCATCCACCTAGCCCTTCCCCAGCGGTGAAAGACATAGAATGCACTGATGCACAACCACTTATGTTTCCTGAATATGAGGACATGGGAATACCACCTCAACACGTCTCTGATGATGACGAAACACAGGTGCCAACTGCTGCGTCTTTCTGCACTGTGCAGACTGAACAGGAGGTCAGGGAGGAAGACTGGGTGCAAGACGATGCAGGGCACGATGAGGTCATAGACCCCACATGGAATGAAGTTCGTGCCACTGACTTTCAGAGTTCAGAGGAAGAGGCAGTGGTGAGACCGAGCCAACAGCGTAGCAAAAGAGGGAGCAGGGGGCAAAATCAGAACACCCGCCGCCAAGAGAGTTCGCCTGCTACTGGCCACCGCCACCTGGGACCGAGCACCCCAAAGGCAGCTTCAAGGAGTTCCCTGGCGTGGCAGTTCTTCAATGTGCTGACGACAAGACCCGAGTGGTTTGCACGCTGTGCCATCAGAGCCTGAAGCGAGGCATTAACGTTCTGAACCTTAGCACAACCTGCATGACCAGGCATCTGCATGCAAAGCATGAACTGCAGTGGAGTAAACACATTAAAAACAAGGAACTCACTCAGGCTCACCCTGCTACCTCTTTTGCTGCTGCCGCCTCGGCCTCTTCCTCCGCCTCGGGAGGAATGTTGGCACCTGCCGCCCAGCAAACAGAGGATGTACCACCAACACTACCACCTCCGTCACCAAGCATCTCCACCATGTCACACAGCAGCGTTCAGCTCTCCATCTCACAAACATTCCCACCTAGCCACCCTCGATCCCTGGCCCTGAATGCCAGCATTTCTAAACTACTGGCCTATGAAATGCCGTCATTCAGGCTGGTGGACACAGACAGCTTCAAACAGCTCATGTCGCTTGCTGTCCCACATTATGTTGTTCCCAGCCGCCACTACATCTCCAAGAGAGCCATGCCTTCCCTGCACAACCAAGTATCCGATAAAATCAAGTGTGCACTGCGCAACGCCATCTGTGGCAAGGTCCACCTAACCACAGATACGTGGACCAGTAAGCACGGCCAGGGACGCTATATCTCCCTAACTGCACACTGGGTAAATGTAGTGGCGGCTGGGCCCCAGGCTGAGAGCTCTTTGGCGCACGTCCTTCCGCCGCCAAGGATCGCAGGGCAGCATTCTTTGCCTCCTGTAGCCTCCTCCTCCTACTCGACTTCCTCCTCCTCTTCTTCCACCTGCTCATCCAGTCAGCCACACACCTTCACCACCAACTTCAGCACAGCCCGGGGTAAACGTCAGCAGGCCATTCTGAAACTCATATGTTTGGGGGACAGGCCCCACACCGCGCAGGAGTTGTGGCGGGGTATTGAACAACAGACCGACGAGTGGTTGCTGCCGGTGAGCCTCAAGCCCGGCCTGGTGGTGTGCGATAATGGGCGAAATCTCGTAGCAGCTCTGGTACTAGCCGGTTTGACGCACATCCCTTGCCTGGCGCATATGCTGAATTTGGTGGTGCAGAAGTTCATTCACAACTACCCCGACATGTCAGAGCTGCTGCATAAAGTGCCATAGTGGAGTTTCAGCTGCAGCACGCACGGGTGAGTCGCACTGCGGAACAGCACCACTTCATCACCAATGACTGAGCCTCCATGCGAGACCTGTGTGCCCTGTTGCGCTGTTTCGAGTACTCCACCAACATGGCCAGTGGCGATGATGCCGTTATCAGCGTTACAATACCACTTCTATGTCTCCTTGAGAAAACACTTAGGGCAATGATGGAAGAGGAGGTGGCCCAGGAGGAGGAGGAGGAGGAGGAGGAAGAGGAGGAAGAGGGGTCATTTTAAGCACTTTCAGGCCAGTCTCTTTGAAGTGACTCAGAGGGAGGTTTTTTGCAACAGCAGAGGCCAGGTACAAATGTGGCCAGACAGGGCCCACTACTGGAGGACGAGGATGAGGATGAAGCATGTTCACAGCAGGGTGGCACCCAACACAGCTCGGGCCCATCACTGGTGCGTGGCTGGGGGGAAACGCAGGACGATGACGATACACCTCCCACAGAGGACAGCTTATCCTTACCTCTGGGCAGACTGGTACACATGAGCGACTACATGCTGCAGTGCCTGCGCAACGACAGCAGAGTTGCCCACATTTTAACGTGTGCGAACTACTGGGTTGCCACCCTGCTGGATCCCCGGTACAAAGACAATGTGCCCACCTTACTTCCTGCACTGGAGCGTGATAGGAAGATGCGCGAGTACAAGCGCACGTTGGTAGACGCGCTACTGAGAGTATTCCCAAATGTCACAGGGGAACAAGTGGAAGCCCAAGGCGAAGGCAGAGGAGGAGCAAGAGGTCGCTAACGCAGCTGTGTCACGGCCAGCTCCTCTGAGGGCAGGGTTAGCATGGCAGAGATGTGGAAAAGTTTTGTCACCACGCCACAGCTAACTGCACCACCACCTGATACGGATCGTGTTAGCAGGAGGCAGCATTTCACTAACATGGTGGAACAGTACGTGTGCACACCCCTCCACGTACTGACTGATGGTTCGGCCCCATTCAACTTCTGGGTCTCCAAATTGTCCACGTGGCCAAAGCTAGCCTTTTATGCCTTGGAGGTGCTGGCCTGCCCGACGGCCAGCGTTTTGTCTGAACGTGTATTCAGCACCGCAGGGGGAGTCATTACAGACAAACGCAGCCGCCTATCCACAGCCAATGTGGACAAGCTGACGTTCATAAAAATGAACCAGGCATGGATCCCACAGGACCTGTCCATTCCTTTGTGCAGATTAGACATTTATAACTACCTCCCATTAACAATATATTCTTGTACTCCAGGGCACTTTATTCAATCCTCTTTTTTTAATTTTACCATTATATTGCGGGGTAGCCCAAAGTTGAAGGAACCTCTCCTCTGTCTGGGTGCCGGGGCCTAAATATCTGACAGTGGCCTGTTCCAGTGGTGGGTGACATGAAGCCTGATTCTCTGCAATGGGACCTCTCTCCTCTGTCTGGGTGCCGGGGCCTAAATATCTGACAGTGGCCTGTTCCAGTGGTGGGTGACGTGAAGCCTGATTCTCTGCTATGGGACCTCTCTCCTCTGTCTGGGTGCCGGGGCCTAAATATCTGCCAGTGGCCTGTTCCAGTGGTGGGTTACATGAAGCCTGATTCTCTGCAATGGGACCTCTCTCCTCTGTCTGGGTGCCGGGGCCTAAATATTTGCCAGTGGCCTGTTCCAGTGGTGGGTTACATGAAGCCTGATTCTCTGCAATGGGACCTCTCTCCTCTGTCTGGGTGCTGGGGCCTAAATATCTGACAATGGCCTGTTCCAGTGGTGGGTGACATGAAGCCTGATTCTCTGCAATGGGACCTCTCTCCTCTGTCTGGGTGCCGGGGCCTAAATATCTGCCAGTGGCCTGTTCCAGTGGTGGGTGACATGAAGCCTGATTCTCTGCTATGGGACATCTCTCCTCTGTCTGGGTGCCAGGGCCTAGACTGCAGACAACTGACACACCTCACACAAACTCCTGTCTCTCTCTGCCTGGGAAAAAACGACACTAACAGCCAAATTTTTGTGGGTGAAAGGTCGGTCACAGCTTTATTCTTATTCATTATTTTTCACTCAATCCTTTAAGAATAACCATCAACTATAAACTGCCCGGCCCAAAGCCGGTCCCCGGAGTCCGAGAAGCGCTATGCCACACCAAACATTGGTGCGCAAGTCCGCCTTCCCCTCCGTTGTAACTCTTGTAATCCTCCGACCTCCACGGAGGAGCCCGTGTACCTCTACACGGCGCTCCGACCCCCACCCAGCAAAAACAAGGCTTGCTCAACCCTATCCTGAAGGCCAGAGAGGAAAATGCCTAAGCCGATATCATTGAGGTGCACACCATTGGGCCGCATCAAACGCTGGTTGTCACCCTCCAGTTGGTAGGGGCGAATAACTACTCCACCCCGAGATCAAATAAAACGAGATATTCTAGCAATAATGGACCTTCTGGCCCTCTCAATTGAACCGGAATCCCTCGCACCCTGCCAAGTGACCCTGGAGATCATCTCAGACCATACAATAACCACTTCGGGAAAGAAAGTAGGAATTCTTTCCAAATCTGCTCTAATGAGGGTAATGAGCTCTGCAACTTTCAGCAAGCAGAGGTCATTACCCCCAGCGTGGATTACCAGAATCACAGGGGAGCGTGCAAACATGCTGAGGTGAACAGTTTCCGGCAAAACCTGCGACCAGCGAAGGCCACGGCTGCCACACCAAATGACTTCCACATTCCGGAAACCCAGGCTCCGACCACCGGGTCTTGATTCAGCTCTCTGACCAGCCCAGAACAGGTACGAATGGACCACAAAACAGACCGTGGGTCGAGGGGAATCATAAACCGTCCAGGTCCCAGGAGCCACTGAGGCTCTGATGAGAGGCATTAATCGCTCAGCGGGATGTCCCAGAGATGGGCCGGGCACATGGAGCCCTCCAGTGAAGCTGCTGGCACTAGGGTCCGGAACTCCTGCCAATGAAAGCGAGAAAGCGCATCAGCTGCGCTGTTAATGATACCTGGAACATGAGAGGCACGAAAGTTGAATTAGTCTTACCGGTAATTCATTTTTCGGGAATCCTCCATGACGGCACCTTACTTGGAGATTATCCTCCTCCTCCAGCCAGGCAGGGACAGGAAGGTTCAAAAGGGCCCGCCTCCTCACTTATCTTCAGTGTCTTCTGGACTTGACAGGCCCTAAACTTACACACTCATTCCTGACCTTCACCAGTTACTTAACTATTCTCTGTTATACATATTAAATCTCATACATATAACTCTAGACTAATTATTTAATTTCATAACTAGTCTTTTTTTTTTTTTTTTGGGGGGGGGGGGAATATAAGCGGTGCCGTCATGGAGGATTCGCGAAAAAGGAATTACCGGTAAGACTAATTCAACTTTTCCCCTACCCTTCATGACGGCACCTTACTTGGAGAACTAACAGATTAGTCAATTAGGGAGGGACAACTGCTTGTAAAACTTTCCTACCGTAGGATAGGTCTCTTTTAGGATCAATATCTATCCTATAGTGTTTTACAAAGGTATGAGGACTCGACCAGGTTGCTGCCCTACAGATCTGATCCAAGGAAGCGGATGCTTCTTCCGCCCATGAAGTCGATACTGCCCTTGTAGAATGAGCCTTGATATTTACCGGGGTCGTTCTCCTATTGCTATGTAGGCTTCTGAAATGGCCGATTTTAGCCAGCGTGTAATAGAAGGTTTGGACGCTTTTAATCCTTTCCTACCCCCTAAGAATTGGACAAATAGGTTATTAGATTTTCTCCAGTCTTTAGTTTCTGATATATACTTCAGAACACACCTTCTGACATCCAAAGTGTGAAAAACTTCTTCTTTTTTAGATCTGGGATTTTCACAGAACGAGGGAAGAACCACCTCCTCCATCCTATGGAACTCCGAGACCACCTTAGGTAGAAAGGAATCGTCGAATCTTAGAATTATTCTGTCGTCCCTGATCGTCATGAAGGGTTTTTTAACCGAGAAGGCCTGTATCTCATTAACCCTACGTGCAGAAGTAATGGAAACTAGGAATACTGTTTTAAGGGTCAGATATCGGATATTTGCTGACTCCAAGGGTTCAAAGGGGGGTTTAGTGAGACCGGAAAGGACAGAGTTTAAATCCCATGAAGCGACCAGGGGTCTGAGTCTGTTGGTTCCTTTCATGAAGCGAATGATCCACGGATTAAGTGCTATTTTTTCATCTAAATAGGCACTCAATGCTGAAAGCTGAACTCT